>NC_092644.1:38991622-39291622 GCF_039555335.1 Amphiura filiformis | reverse complement strand
TCGCCACCAAACCGTTCAAAATGCCTACTTCATAGTATATCTCTCAAATTGAAACAATGTAACACTGTATATTTGGTGCATAGACGTTTCCACCATTTTATTTTCAAAAAATAATACAATACTGTTTAAAAAAAATGCAATGCGAATCAAATCTTCTTGATATACACAAAGCAATACCATTCAAACAATAAAAAAGGATTCCGTTACTCAATGTAAAACCGCCTCTACTTGTCAAGTACGACCACTGATTTATTGAGGGCGTTGCTAGCCAACATTCGTATACTATGCGTAAAGCATCAATTTTAGCTGAAGCCGTCGACACGAAAGGTTGCATCTTACGTATGCGAACTTGGCGGGTGCTTTAGAATCAATGGTATTGCTTTAAGGACTATGCACACTTTTGATTGGCCATAGCAAATTGTCTTCTGTTATTACACTTTTTCATCGAGCATACATTGTGTTCATGACCAGCGCATTATTTGAATGCTTGTGATGTGTTTTTAAAAAGGGGGTCGTGCAGTGGTACGACTTTTACCACGCAATCATTCAACGTTTTACTGTTATGGTATCTACCTTTGAAAAGAGCATTGGTCTGGCTTAAGGAAGTACAAATGCAAACCAATATATTGCTTTGTTACTGCTAAATATGGACGGATTGTACAAGATATTCTAAATAAATTATATTTACTTATTTAGGTATCAAACGTTACAGGACAAGATGTGCGATACTTGAAACCTTGCGGTATCAAATAACGTCAACATGTGATCGAGTACCAACTTAATGAAGTTCGTGAAGGCAAGAAGGAATATGGGCTTATTTTTACTGGTGTGAAGTAAATCTGATACTCCTTTGAGTGGTACGTATCAATATACTGATAATGAAAACATTGATCCAAACGTCTTTGAACATCGTGATCCAGCAGGTGGTAGAACTTCAATTTCTAAAGGTGACGGTAAATCTCGATCAAAGGCATTCTGAATAGTGCTCTGACGTTTGAACAATTAAAACGGACACATTAATTTGTCTCTAGCCTAAAAATAGGCTTGTACGTATTAATGTTAAATCATTCAAAAAGTATAACCAGTAAATCAATTTACACTACTTCAGCATTGTTTGTATGGCGAATTTTATGAAGGAACGTGTTACATTGTAGTGCTTACGAACAAAACTGCTTTATATAATCCCAGCTAATACTTACAAAGAATGCTGTATGACAAGTAACACAAACGGATCTTTTACACCAGTGATACCTAAACTGAGCGCTGACTTTTAAACACAAATCGGTTACGTTACCCAATTGGGATATATCCTGTACATAATGTATTGGTGATGGTTTCTATACTTTCAACCATCAACAGTTTATAAACAACTTCTGTCAGACAGACCCAGGAGAATCGCCACTCTTTTGCTAAACCACATCAAGTGCCAATTGTATCTGGTGATATCGCTAAATGATACAAATCCAGATTGGTTTTATGTTGTTTGAACATTCGTCAGGACTCTCCACTGATTTGCATCTTTGTACTTACGTGAGCAGAAAACATGTTGTCGTCTTGGTAATGTAATAAAGTACTTACCTTCATCGCTCATCGTTCCAAGAGGTGGACGAACTGCTATATAACCTATATCTTGAAGAAACTAAAACACGGATGAGTGTTATCTTCGAGTAGAAATCTACATTGCAACTTATATCTTTCTACAATCATGATTTTTCTGGATATGGTGTTGTGCATTCAATAGTTGAAATGGATAACAGTGTTGATGAGTTCAGACTAACAATGGAATACTTTGGAAGAGAATATGAATTAAACAATTTGGATCCGTTGGACTCATATAATGCAAGCTTCTCTAATAATCCGTATGATTATCCTGATGATTATGATTTTCCTGAGACTACCAATTTTCCTCATGTCCATATAGCCGTGAAATCTGTATTGGCACTAAGTTACACGTTAATGATGGGCATTTGTGGCATTGGTAATCTCTTACTTTGTTACGTTGTCTATAGGTTCCGGCGTATGCGGACTACTACAAACCTTCTCATCGGAAATTTGGCACTTTCAGATTTTTTAGTAGCCGTTATATGTGTGCCGTTTAATTTCCACTATTACCTTCATCAGTCGTGGCCGTTTGGAAAACCTATGTGTGTATTAGTGAGTTACCTTAAGGCGACATCGCTCTATGTGTCCATTAATTCGCTTCTGGCAATTGCTATAGACCGGTAAGTACAAAGTGTGCAAATAATGTAATTCAAGACACATAGTCCATGTAAATACTTGAACATGACTTGGGCATCTGAAATATATCGTGCACTTTGTATACAAGTAGCTTGTCTAACGTAAACTTACCATTTTCCGGGTTGACGTGGATGACAACTTTGAAGATTAACGGGTCGCAATATCCGCTTGTTTGTATGAAGGGGGTATGTGTGTAGTGGGGTGTGGAGGTGTGTAGGGGTGGGGCGGTGTGGTTAAGAGTGTCTTTTTGTTAATGTATTCTTTCTTTGTTCAGTCCTACGATAGAAACTCCGGGTAGAAACTTTATGCTATAGCTTACCTATTTGTCAAAACACAAATCAATGTGATAGTAAAAGTGAAAAAAGCGAGAGATATTGGAATTCGTGTGTTCATTCACCATATTATGTATCAATGCTTATTTGTTTGTGTGGATGTGTGTATGAATGATCAAAAACACGTGATTTGGCCTATGTTTTATAAAATTGAGTGACTATTTGGTGTTTGTTTTGCAACCATGAATTTCAAACTATACATAACAAGCCAAGACGATTTCAATTTTTATTTTACATGATTGTATAAAGCATATGCAAAGCTACATTTGGCAGAAAATCCCATTGAAATTGAGCATTTAGTTCCAAATATATGAACAATTGAAGTGTTTCCAAAACAATTTTACAACAAAAGAAATTATTGTCTTTGTTTGGCTACATCTGAAAATCAATATATCCAACTTCCGACTGATTTTGAATGATCATATGACATATTTCTAACACGTTACGGTTCAACCAAAGATCAAGAAGAAAAGTGAATTTTATCTTATTCAATCATATTGCCCAATTCAAGATGTATCAGATTAATTTCCTCCAGACATGTACATATCAAGTCTTCTGAAACTTTGGTCTAGTATCATATTCAATCATTGTTATATTTTTGACGCTATTGGCGGTGATGAGTTTGATAATGAAAGTACCTAAATCCGTGATAAATTGACTATTGGCATTTTGAATAAATCAGAAATACAATCCAAAATTATGTCGAATAAAATAGGCTAATCTGATTATCAGAGTTACCTGCAGATATGGATGATTTGATCTTACCTGATTGGTTTGGTTATCAATTAATATATCGTGACACTACTGAGTTAGCAGTTGATGTTGATAATGATACAGAATAATAGAAAAGGAAACCTTGAAAAGAGTAACACATTTTACAAATCTAGATTTTTAAAGTGTACACGTTTGAAAGTGACGGCATCGTCGAGCATTCATTACTGTTTTTGTAATGTCTACATTAGGTCAATAAGTTCCCGCAACTATGGTGTATCTCCGCTCATGCATGACTTGGATGGCTGTTACTTACGCTAAATTCAAGTTTGTACTTTTGTCTTTCAAAACGAATATGTACTAACGATGCTGAATGCTTGATTACGTAATGACATTAGCATAAACACAATAGCGTATGGGCACTGCCGGATTTATGGTGAAAAGTAGTCAAGACAATCTCGCGCCAAATTGAGGTATTGTTACATAATTCTAAATAGCTCGAGAATAAAAGTATAGAATCTGGCACGGTTTTTGCAGCTTTATAGACCGATAACATAGGCATGATGCTGGACTCTTTTTAGACATATACCATTTTTATTAAATAAAAGAAATCGTGTTGAATATCTCCAATTTTGAGTAGGCTTGATCACCCATTGTTCTTTACATAATAAGAGATAGAAAGATTAATCGATGACAAAATTTAACCAATGGTACCTGGTTTGATTGGGTATCTACTGATTATTAAAAAGTGAGGTCCCAGTGGTGAAAACATAAACATTTCTTTCTTAATGAACCCTTAATTTCAAAAGGTCTTGTTTTTGTAATTAAAGTAGCACACCATAGAGAGGCTCTGGATTGAATAAGAAATTTGAATTTCGAAAGGTGTGTCTAATTTTAGCATAAGACTTGGTATAGTAATTCACTCACACAGCTACTGTTCCGCAAACCTTGTATTAGTCATATTTTTAGCGCGTTTTTGATGAATTTTTACTTTTTTCATACATTTTTTTTTTTTCAATCATGCATACCATCAACGCATGCGCATATTTCTATTTTTGTTGCAACAAATTCTATTTTCCTGACTATGATCTCTAATACCATACCAATAACCATATTTGGTTTTATTTTATTTTGGAGATAATTTGGATTCTTTCTTCTGCCGTGTGTGCTCTTTTTCGCGATTTTCACACCATTTTTGCTTGTTGTTATAGGCCTTCTTCTTTCACAATTATCAATTGAATCTACTCAGATTACCTCATACCAAACATAAGGCTTGTAAACTGCTTTGGTCCTTACGTCTGCTTCTTTTTATTACACGTTCCTCAAAGCCAATTCAAATTTCTCGCCAATGTTGACAATTGTCAGTGTACATATAGCAATGACTTTATGCAAATGAGATTACGTAATTAAAGGTACTCTGATACTAATTGTTGTGTGTTTTGAAAGACAAAGGTACAAACTTTATTGATCGTAAGTAACAGTCATCTAAGTCATGCATGAGCGGAGATAAATAATGGTTGCGGGATATTATTGACCAACCCTCGTATGATACCTTAACGTAAGTATAAAACCTGATGTCTTAAAACAGGTTCTAATATGATTATTAGGCTGCCATCCGCTGGAAGCCTATAATGGTCTTCAAAAAATGCTTAAAAGTTCTCCAAAGAGTCTTTAGAACAAGGGTTTTGAACAAAAGAAACCCTTGTTTTCTTAGATTCTCCCTACGGGACAAAAAGTTTAAGTTGCACCTTTTTCTAAGAGTGTATTGACTCACGTACATTTAACTCAGATCACAAAAATAAATACATCATTTTGTGCCATTTAAAATCACTTATTTCAGGATTTACTTCAGGACATCAAACTAAAGTAATATGGTTTGTTATAGTCAGGAATTGGTAAACAATTTTTTAATTTGATTTTTTTGGTTTTTGATTTCAAAGTTTTTATAGTATAATTCCAAGAAAAAACCTCCAGTTTGTTGCCTTTCTCAATGGTATATGCCAATGGATCCTTTATGGTCATATACGTGACTCTGTTGGAAGGCCCCTCGTCGCCATTTATTAGATAAATATCTCCTTTGCAATGTACATTGTGAAGTAATTTCGACATATAAAATCCTGTACTGATTTACTTCAAGGATAATAATACTAACGTCATAAAATTTCTCCAAACGTAACTTGTTTTTACATCAACTTCAAGATTATCTCCTGATTATGTAAATGGATTGTGATAAAAATCCATCATTTTCATACGGGATAGTAATATCAACGTCACTGAATAAATTTGTCAAAACATAACCTTTTAAAATAATCTTTCAGAATAATAATATCAACGTCACAAAAGTAATCTTTCATAAACATAGCATAAACCTTTAAAACATGTTCTTGGTTAGTGTTTCAGCACAGCGAAGCGCAAACTTTAAATTCATACGAAGTGAATACACGATGCGTAAAATATTAAATAACGATAAAACAATAAAAAAAGTGAAAAAGATCCCATAGCAATTGCAATACTTGACCTAAGATAAGCAAATGACTCCACTTTAATTTCGGCCTCTTATATGCTTCTCAACAACATTGAGTGTGTGTTTTTGTCATGGGAGAACTCTTAATACAGCCGTGTCTAGGATCTTAAGTGTGCAATGGTCGCTAACACATGATCCTATTTCTCACTGACATCTAAATATAAAATTCTATCATACGTGAGTTCATAAGTATTTTGAATGTTAACTTTTAGGATATCTTAGATATGATAAGCAATATTAATTTGATGCGTAAAAATAAATATGTGGAGTTTTTTAATTTCTAGGCTATTGAATTCTTATATATCAGAGATTGCTATGGATTTGAGATATTTTGTGTCATTAAATTCTATAGTTTTATAGAAAAATTATGTGAGAAACAAACCAATATACACCTACCTATTATACATCATATACACACACCCCACCACACACTACCCCCACACACCTCCACAAACACCCAACAACCCACACACCACCTTTCCTTCCTTTAACAAAACTGGTGCTTAAAATAGGATAGCGTGTATAGGATACTTTAACAGCCTATTGTTTTGGTGCACAAAGTGAGTTTAACAAATTAACAAATTGTGTAAAAAAAAGTGTCCGTTTTAAAAGTTGCATCTGAGTCCGTAGCTGTCAACTCTCATCCAATACAGTAGGTCAGGTCTATTCATGTGTTTGTTGAGGAAAGTTGACCCCAATGGACTCAGGTGCAACATTAAAACATTTACTTTGCTCTGGTGTCCAATCTTTTATTTGAACATTATTCAATCAGGTAGAATCAAAGATTACCCTCCCGAAGTAACCTTTACCGATGATGCCGGAGGTACATCAAGTAGCCTTCATGAGTGACAAACCAAGGTGGTTGATTTGCCATAGCGTTACTTATGGTGCAAATTTGAGTCGGTAATCTTTGGTTTGTGATATGTACATTCATCTTGTGATCTCCCAAGATTTAAAAAAAAATGGAATTTGACTGTAATGGGTCAGTTAAATACCGGTTGGCAAGTTATTAAGCACAGCAAATATCCCGACATGGGTATGCTAAAATAATTGTAAACTAGATAAATGTGAGCTCCGTTAAAATATGTGGAAGTTTATATTTTAGTTCAAATTGATTTGTTATCGGAAAGTGGGCGAATTCTAAAGCGCACAATATATTTCGTACTCATGTACTTACTTTGTAAGGACATATTGGATGGATAGACGCAGACTTGACCATTTTGTAATTCTCATTTCTCTTGACAATCTGTCATAGCAAAGATTCTGGAACAAATGTATCAAGAGAGTTTAACCTTCGAAGGAAAATATTTTTTCTCAATACGTAAAATTATAGGTGAAGCAAAATAACATTGATGATATGATGGTAATTCAAATGGGTCCATTATAACAAAGATTATTTTCCTTCAATAAAAAAATATACGCCCACCTGAGGCGTCTCAAAAGTATGCGTTTACAAAATAATGCACCTTTTCTCCGATATACATATCGTTCAATAATTGTAAAAATAGACGTAAATAGAATAGTTTTATAACTAGATATTTTAAAAGGTTCTTGTATACTTTGCTTAAGGGAAATAACATTGGAGTTGTAATGTTACTGGTTGCAATTGACATGATTGATATACTGTTTTTTGTTATCTGAATTCAGCTTTGCTTAATATATTCACCTAAAGAGTCGTTCGTGCACAATGATAATGAAGAAGATTAATTTAAGTGAGCGACAGGAATATTTTTGTAATTTTGTTCGTTTTCAACAGGACCTGAAAATTATCATGATTAAATTTGGTGCTTAACTTTATTCTGTTTTTTGGAAAGAAAGACAATGATATAACCTGATAACTAAAACGCCCTAGTCCTTGAGACATTTAATTAACCTTATCAAGAAACTTTTTCATTGTTTGTCGGGTTTAATTAGTCATTTTGTCTGGAACATATTTTGTCCGTCCAGATGAAACTGAGTTTGAGCAAACCTACATCAATACAATTTAATTGATTGAAAAAGGCCTGGATCCCTTCTTTAAAAAGTGGAGATTTTATACCATGTCTGTTGACAAGCTTTGCTTCAGGAAATTATTATACAATTTTATTTTATGTGTAGTGGTTGGGATGGTATATTGATGTCGGTGTTGGTAATTGTGGGGAAGTGAGTGGAGATATATTAGTGTGTGGCTCAGTTATAATATGATATTATTAGTAAAATCAATAAAAACGGAGTTCGTACATAAACGCTTCATTTCATTACAGTCATAGATAAAAAGGCAGATATCGTCACCCTCACAAAACTCACATTTTGCGCAACAGTTCTATAATGTAATGTACATCACGCTACACTGTAATGAGGAAACATACCAAAGTTAGTTTGAACAACAATACCTGATTGGCATTGATTTCACCAGTCAATCTTTGACTTGTGTTTAGAGATATTCGTGATATAATTAAATTTGATCTTCTTAAATGGGCTGTGTTTGACATAACTAGGCAAGACGATGCCAGAAACTAGCACGGCAGAAAACTAATTAAAAGATGATTGAAGGTATCAATCACAAAATTTACCACGCGTTGCATTTATATTACACATTCAAGCAGTTTTTGAGATGCTTTACCAGAACAAGATTTAAATTACACATGATTAAGAAACTTAAATCAACGAGTGTTACAAAATGTATTTCTTAATTAAATATACTTTTATATCTCAAGTACCACTTCCAATGTTTCAATTTCAATTGACGCAGTTTGGGTAGCTGCAGTTATTTTCATGAAAGTAATTTTCTTTCTTTTTGACGATCTTAACCAACGACTTCGTGTTGGTGTTTCAATGTAATCCTCGATGTGTGACTGACAGATGTGGTATGTTTATCAGAAAAATATTATCACTGTAATAAAATTTTCAACAACCATCTGATATTGATAGCATGTATTGCTACTATAATATTGAGAATGATCTTACAGAACTAGGATGGTTCAGAGAAGAGCATTGTGTGTAACATTAATGTAAAACGCAGCCGTGAGAGGCTCTTTTTAATGAGAACACCAAATCGTTAGATATATGACTTGTTTTATAGAAGAGAACAAGAAGGATATAAATAAACCATACAACCATTGCAACAATCCGACAGATGACAGATCTACTTCAGACTTCAGTCCCAAACATTTCTTTTATATGAAGTTGTAATAGTGGCTTGGTCAGGAATTGCTATACTAGTGCTACCCGCAGGTGCAAGATATTATATAATGAAATGTCTTTATTACATTACTTTATTTTTCGTTCGCAAGTAAAATTATTTTAATGACAGATGAGTAAATTAAAAAGACCCGAGTGTGTAGATCAATGTTTTCCAAATTGTTGAAAGAAAATCTTTCTGATGAATTTTTTTATAGTGATTCCATGTGTTAATCTGGACCAGAATTTTACTGCAAATTCAGAAACAGTTATTTCGAGGGGAAATGGAAAAGGAAAATAATCAAATCACCAAAGACAACGAATATTGCTGGATAGGGAAAGGGGATAGGCAAATGTATGTTCTAACTTTTAAAAAAACCAGGTAATTATTGCTATTTTAAGAATAATATTTCTATTGTTAAAGACAGCAAGAGCCTAGGTACGTTAGATTTGATAATAAAAAAAGCACATTTTCTAAACGGTCAATCACCAAATGAATACCATAAACGATACAATAAACGGAATTTATATAGGGCCTTAGGATAAGTATGAACAAAACGCTTTGAAGAAAAAACGAATGCGATATAGTCAATAATTTGTCTACTCGGCGGTAATTCTAGCTGAAAGTGTTAATGAAAAACAAAATCGAAATCAAATTCTAAAAATTTCTTTGTAATAAACAATCTAAATCCATGGATACGTACTTCAATATAACTGCATTATTTCCTCGGGCAAGGAATAAAGTGATTCGTGATGCTTCAAACCATTGTCGCTTTTAGGCTTAAAGTCTTCTAAATGAATGCAGATCAATAATTCCTTCTTGTTTTATGTTCAAGTATAGAATCATTTATAAGTGGGTGTTGTTATATCTAGAGGCAAAACAAATGTAATCAAACATCATAAAAGCAACACAACAACTCAAGGTTAAACAAGTCTTCTTGCAGATAGTATTGAGCCGACGAATATGATATGGATTAACAATATTTATGATTGTTAGGTCATAGACCTTCTGCTCAAGATCTCTCTAAAATGTTTTATTTGGTTGTCAGCGCAAACGTGAAGTTTGACTTTGTTTCATCTGATTTGGCTTGAAAATGTTAGAACATCCAAAGGCTAAGCAAATGCAACAATCTTCACGACTTTAAATTAAATTGGCAGACATAAGCTGTTTTTACAGTACATTCATGTAAGATGTATTACACTTATAAGAACGCGATCAAGACAACTTTATGTGGTTTAATATTTGTCTAATTCTTCAATTTAGTACAGGAAATAACTGAGCAAAAGGAATATATTCCGGAGTAACGCATGATTAAAAATGAACCGTACTGAACCATTAAACAAAATGCATGTGACATCTTGTGGATTTTGAACAGGTGGATGCGTGTTAACTATGTAAAATATATGGGGCTGCTGATAATATTTAAACAAGGTAATTACCGGCCGATATTAAACAAAAAATCTAAAAGCAGTGTAATCGTCATAGTTTTTGTACAGGAGCCAACCGTTGTTAATCCGCGATGAATCAACACTTTTGCAGTAAGCGTATACGCGAACGCCAGCGCACATCCGCGTTACGCGTGAGCGCGTAAAATTCGTCATGTCTGGAATCTGTGTGCTATCACACTTACAAGTTGAATTCAGTATTTTGGAAGTATCGGATAAAGATTGCTGTTTTATTCAGTTTTATTGCTGATATCAACAGAAATCACCGATCTTTTTATAAGGCTGACTGTCAATGATTAACTGACATTCCTCATGAAATAATCAGGGAAATATTCATATGAGTTATACGATCTTTAGCTTTTTTCGTTGTTGAAAGGGATTCAATCATGTTTCACCGTTGTTCATCACCGATTAACAACTCGCGTCCGGCGCGTCTGCGTGGTTTACTTCGTTCGGGCAGCTAAAGCTGCCCTCGCGAAGTAAACCACGAGACGACGCGAATCCCTAAATGTACTAGTGGAAAACACTGTTTCAAGGTCAGTATCGACCATCATCTCAACTCCATCCTCTTTCATTGAGATTGTCAGCTCAGAAAGAACTTTTCATTTGATTTCATCACATTTGTTTATGTCACATCCGTGTTTACATTAGACGTACTTCAACTGTCTAAGGGGTAACTCACTTCCTTTCAGAATTGCACGGCACAGGAATATGAGAAATGAATGCGAAACTATATGTTCTTTGCAAAATGGCATATTAAAACCTAATCGAGTGCAAATATATTGTGTCATGAAGTCAAACGACATATAAATAAGCCAAACGGTACAATGGAAGACAACCGTGACTTTTAAATAAATGTTATTTGGCCGTTGTTTAGTCACTCCACAGGCAATTATGTAAAGTAATGTAATGACTGTTTAGCCCTGCAAGACATTATAAAAGAATGAATTTGTCATGTTTCTCTGTTTTGCTCTAGCAGATATAACACCGTATATACAAGGCTTGTTATCTCAGTGGTTCACTGAGCATACAATCACAAAAAAAAAATCACTTTTGCCTTCTGGATTATTTTTGTGACTTAAAGCGCCAGAAATAATCACGATTAAAATCAATTGCCTTCGTACTGAAACTAGATTTGTTATATGTAAATTATTAAATATAATAATATTTGCATTATTCGTTATTGAATGATGGCCAGAAGAAACAGACAGAAAACTATATATTTAATCTTATCAGAGGACATGAGTAACGATTGTGTAAAACCCCATCGCAAAAAAATGCGAAAAAAAGAAACTTTTATAGGAGTTATACGAGTTTTATTTGGCAGGAACATAGATGACACATTGAGTTTAAAAACTCCATTATGCCAGCAGCCTTGTAAAAACTCCCCCAACATTGACATGTGAAGTTTTACCCTTATTATGTAGTTTTCAGTCTTGTCTTATCAAGGTATGTTAACACACCTATTCAATCAGAACGCTACTCACCATCATCTATTGTTATGCATAGTCGTGTTAAACGTCGATCGATAAATGTTGAAATCAGCACAATTCAGAGATACACCTATTTGCTTTGGAATTAATTTTCTCGGTCAAATAAAAAACAATAATTTTTTTCAGTGATGTCGAATAAAAACATGGTGCTTGGATATACCTTTTTTAAATGGAGGGTGGTCATACATTTGCAAATTGCGTTTATTTGCAAACCGCGAAAGACGGGTGACCGCTAGTGATATGAAATCCAGACCTGGTTGTTTTGAATAGAGCAACTATCTTGGAAGCATACAATTTTAATAAGGAACCCATATTTTATTATCAGCATTATTGCTAGTATTTATAACGGAACCTTCAGAGACAAGACCTAATTCTTACAAGGCACAAGTTGTAGAAATTCATGCGTTCAATTCCCCAAACGGTATAAAAGTGTGGATTTAAAAGCTACCCTGACCAAACAGAATTTGTAATAATGCACAATGCATTATTACAAAGTTTGACAGTTTCCCAAAAGACAAGATTGTAAAGACACTGAGGGCAAAGATATGTTTCTCGTCTCAACTTGCTAACATAGATGACAAATTGAGTGAAAAGAAAACATTTTGCCAGCAGCGTGGTAAAAACTCCCCTAACATTGACATGTGACGTTTTACCCTTATTATATCGTTTTCAGTCGTGTCTTACCAGGGTATGTATAGTATACACTTGCTCTCTTTACAAAAATGCAAAAGTCTGATTTTCAGTATTTACTTTTTCTGATTTACCGAATCATTGATAGTGCCTCAAACTAACCAAAATAGCTTTCATAAGACACCAAGGTGACTCTTTACAAAGCTCTTTGAACAAGGTCATTAGGAATGTTGATTTTAACTGTGAATTTGGTTAATTTTGAACAATTCCTACTAAAAACGAAAGTGATTGACTCACGTTTTAGTGACATTTCACCACCTCACTAGAGGTCGTGATGAGTTTGGTCAATGGTGTTATTGAGTGCGTAGCCCCCTCGGCCTTGTTTAGTGCCGGGGTTTAGTGTGTCATGTCCTTTTCTATAAGAACTGGAGGAACATTGGTGACACTGGCCGTCCCTTCGGTACTCGACTTAAAGAGCACCAAAATGGGTGTTAAGAAATTTGAATCCAGACCATTCACACGTGCAAATCGGAAATCATCTGTCACAGACATTCACAAATCTACCACTAATCATGTGGCCTCTACAAATCACCCCTTCAATTGGGAGGACTCTAAAGTCATTGATCGTGAAGCTAATAGGACTACCAGGTGGCTCAAAGAAGCCATTGGATCAGCAGAAAAGGATATGACACGCTTAACAAGGATGAGGGGGCCTATACGTACTCAACAACATCTTTGAACAACTCATCACGCCCGATACGGTGCTTGCTGAAACAGTCAGATTTGATGAGTTGCCAGTCTGATGAAGTCACTAGTGTAGCGGTGAAACGTCACTAAACGTGAGTCAATCACTTTCGTTTAATAGGAATTGTTAAAAATTAACAAAATTTACAGTTTTACAAAACTGTTACAATTCCAGAGCTATTTACTTGAGACAGCATGGAGTAAAACATAAGATTAGTAACGATGTCATATATTGTTCATGTTGTTTATTTGAATGAATTCATGTTACAAGCTTTGATTTAATACAGCCCCTAGAGACATTTCTTTTTTCAACTTTCAAAAGCTTATGTTGACGTGTCGAGGCCCTGACTAAAATAAATCCTGAGAACATAACCCACCACTTACTAATTTTCCTTTGCTCGTTCTATCAAAATAAAAAATGCAAATCAAAATAAAGCGTTACCTATATATTGGTGAGACTACTGAGGTAATAATCATGGGGCTAAATTTTAGTCATTTGCTTCTTAAAGTTAAAGTGAATCAAATCCCCTTTACGGCTATGGTGCAAGGCAGACATGACATTTTGAATTGACGTAGACTACGTAGTTGATGAAGTAGCATTTCATGTTATAAGATACGGTATATATCTTGAGGTTCGGCATTCAGATATGTAGGATTATTGATAATTTAGATTTAAAAATATCTATTACTTGGTCCAAAATAGATTCTTTCAAGCCGACTTACACCTTGGGCGTAGAGCTTGATATGTGTAGTAAATTTAAAGACTATATTAATTTGTTTGGGAAATAATATGATATGAAATCCAGTCTTGGTTGTTATGAATAGGAAAGCTTAGGAAGTGTTCAATTTTTTTCTTAAATACCTATATTGTATTATTAGCATTATTGTAAGTAGTTCTAACGGAGTCTTCAGAGACAAGACCTAATTCATACAAGGCACAAATTGTAGAAACTCGTGTGTTCAATCCCCCAAACGGTACAGAATTATAGATTTAAATGCTACCCTGGCCAAACAGATTTTGTAACAGTGCACAATGCAATTACAAAGTTCGACAGTTTCCCAAAAGACAAGATTGTAAGGACACTGAAGACAAGGATATGTTTCTCGACTCAACTTTACTAACTTTATAGAGAATCTTGTAATATATTTGTAATATAATAATATACGAGATAATATTCAATTAATTCAGATTTATTTTTTCTATTGAGTTTGATGTATCACTGACATTTTATTACGAAGCCTATTTATCTATTGCTATAACGGAGTATAATAAGAAAATCGCGCTATGTTTTCAGAATATTCAGAATAATTTCTTTTAATAAAAAACCTAAAAAAGGCATCTGAAAGGTATGCGTCTGCAAATGCACCTGCTCTCCGATATAAGAATCGTTCAATAATACACACATGACGGTAGTCAGTCGATGGCTATCGTTAAACAAGACCCACTCAGTCACTTAATTAGGCACTGGAAACGATCGAACTCGGTGTTGAAATAAGCAAAATCTTTACTTACATTTTTTAACTTCACAATTAATTTTCTCGGTAAAATGAAAAGCAAACATTTCTATTTCTTCGATAAATTTCAGAAAAAACCCATTTTTTTTTTCAAACCCTGGTGTTAAACTTATGATTGAAATTTAGGCTTCTAGTGTAAGATTTTTACAGGCTTCAGCTTTGCCCGTGAGCTTTTTTGGGGTCAACGTTTTTGCTTTTCAAAATAACATAATTCGCTAAGCAAAGATATTTCCCAACTTTCTAAAGCACATCATACAGGGCTGTCATAGTTTTGTCAGAATTTCGGTTTTGATTGCACCATTTGCAATTCCGACTACCAATTTTGTCAAAATCAACTCGCTAATGTACCTATGGATGGATGATTTTGCAAGTCACAATAGAAATATCGATTATTTCTGCTGGTTATATTAATTTTATTAGAAATGTTAACACCATAGAATGTATATTCGTATTTTTGTGATGTAATATATATCAAGGTGAGACATTTATAAGTTATGTGAAAGCATTTTTAGTATTTGAGCGTACACTTACTTCCCCCCTCATCCGAGACTCCGGAGCAATATCTGAAATCGTAGCCATATAATAATATGGCTAAGAAGGGCAGTTCTTGAAATCTAATACACAGGAGAAGAATACATAACGGTGAATAATAGAAATGGGCACTAGAAGTTTATGGTCACTTCATTCCATTTCAATCATACAATATAGGCCAGATAAAATAGGTAGACATCATCACTTACACCAAAAGCACATTTTTGCGCAAGAGTTCTATAATGTAATGTACGTCTATGCTACTCTGTACCAAGGTTAGTTTAAATAACAGCACCTGATTGTCATTGATTTCACCAGTCAATACTTGACTTGTGATTAGATATATCTGTGATACAAATCTGTGATTAAATTAAATCCTCTCAAACGATTTAATATCATAACATTATAAGGTATCTACCATACAACTGCCTATAAACTTGACGTAACTAGGCAAGACGATGTCAGAACCTTGTACGGCAGAAAACCAATTTAAAGATGATTGAAGGCATCAACCGGAAAGTTTCCCACCAGTTTTATTTATATAACACGATCAAGCAGTGTTTGAGATGCTTTACCAGAGCAAGATTAAAGTTACAAATACGTGTGTGATTAATAAGAAACTTGACTTTAAATCACAGGGTGATCAAAATGTAATTCTTCATTACATTGTCTACTATATTTTAAGAACTACTGAAAAATTAAGATTTATTTTCCTAACACCATTTGATATAGTTTGTGTAGTTATCTTCATAATAGTGCAAGTGGAAGACTCATTTTCTAGTCGACAATCCTTAAGCAAGGATGACGTTTCGGTCTTTTAATTTTAACCTTGATAAGTGACAGATGTGGCTTGTTTATTAGAACTTTTGATATCAGATAACAATATATATTTTTCAATATCATGTACCTCGTTTCGAGACAAGAAAAAGCCATTTTTTAAATGTGCTACCCTACAATATGATGTTCACCTTTCTAAGAATATATTTTTGCGCCGTCAGTTTTGTCCTTGTTTTTAAAAAGTAGTTGTTACACTTGTCGGTGTTATACACGTATATAGTAGCCCAACTACTCGGAAATGGTATCTATATATTATTCGCTATTATCTTGAGAATGCTCTTGTAAAACTAGGATGGTTCAGGGAAGATTATTTTGAGTAGCCGTGATATGCTTTTTCAAAATGAAAGCATTACAACTTGTATATAAGAGAACGAGAAGGATATAAATAATCCACGCAACCATGGCAACTATCAAGTAAACTTTATTGTCAAATTGAAGTATACGTGACATAAATCGCCATCTCATTCCTTAACAATTTGAAGCGATTTTGACAGGTCTACTTCAGTCCGTCCCACAGATTTATTGAAATAGTCGCTGAGTAATGATTTGTAACACTAGCGGTATTCAGATGTGCAGGTGATCATGTAATGAAATATCTTGTACTTCTCGAAGGTAAAGGAATTGTTTCAAGTAAACAATAGTTTTCTATATATTATAAAAGCTCTGACAATTCAATGCGTGAAAAGAAAAGAATAACAAATTTGAGAAAGAAATGCGAAAAAGGTGCTGAAGTACATTTGTTTAAATAGCCCGGGATGTCATATACTTCATAGTATTCTCACGAATTCTAAGGTTTGGTTTTAGGGTTTAGGGTTAGAGTTGAGGGCTATTGTTAGGGTAAGGGTTAGGGTTAGGTATATAAAAATGTCGCGATGCTCACATTAAGGTTAGACCTGAAAGTGTAATTTAAATGAATGGCTGTACTTTAGTATAACCGCTTTATTTCCTCGGGTAAGGAATACAGTGATTTGTAATGTGACAAAGATTTGTCGCTTTTATGCTTTTAAATTCTCCAAAATTAAGTAGAGAATCATTTATAGTGGGTGTTATATATACCTAGAGGTGAACTAATGTAATCAAACAAGCAATATCTGAAGGTCAAACGTGTCTTTTGGATACTGATCCGACGAATATGATAGATAAACTACATGTTAGTCTGTAGGAATCGATGATTTTTAGGTCATAGACCTGTTCACGATCTCTCTAAAGATGCCTTTGATTGTCAGCGCAAATGTGAAGTTTGAATTTGTTTCTGATTTGGTTTCAAAATGTTTAGACAACCAAAGGCTGAGCAAGGGCAACAATCTTCATGACTTTAAACGAAGTTGGCAAACATCGGGTAAGCTGGTTTTACAATATATTCATGTCAGATGTATTTCAATTTTAAGAACTTGATCAAGACACCTATGTTGCAGAATTCACTCCTCAATTTAGTAGAGTAACGGAACAGTATAATTTCGTAACCCATCATCATAAATGAGCAGTAGGAAACATGTGCCAAAATAAATGTGACATTTTCAAGATTGCACAACAAATTACATGGCTCATATATTTTTTGAAAAACGCGAAGGAAAAAAAGGGTACCTGCTTTCAGTAATGATTTAGTAGTAGAATTAAAACCTCACTTTATTTGATTCATAATTATCTGATTCAGAACTCTTTTGCTCTTGGTTCGGGGCTGCTTACTTAATCGGTCGTCATGCTCTTTCTGTGAAAAGATTAGATATAAACGAAAATAATAAATAACAAATGAATGCTTGATCTCTATTGACAAAATGGGTTGGGTATATAATTTTTTTTTGTTAATCGCTTCAATCGCCACACTGCAAACAATATTTTACTCAACATTGAGTAAACAGGTCACAGCTCAACAGTTGAGTAAAAAATTACTCAACATTGAGCTCATATAGGTCACAACTCAACAAATGAGTAAACAATTACTCAATGTTGAGTTGTGATCTATTATGAGATCAATTTTTTTACTCAACTGTTGAGCTGTGACCTTTTTACTCAATGTTGAGTAAAATATTTTTTAGAGTGCACCAAACTTAAAAATGTCTAGTAATAGTATATCTATCAAATTGAAACAAATAACACTGTACGGTATTTATATATTTGGCGCATATAGTTTTGTAGAAGTTTCCACCATTTTATTTTCAACGCAACAATACATTTTATTTTCAACACAATAATACAGTTCTTTTTTTAAAAACAATACAATACGAAACAAATCTTCTTGATATATGAAAAGCAATACCAAGCAATTAAAACAGGATTCCGTCACTCAATGTAAAACCGCCTCTACTTGTCAAGTACGACCACTAATTTATTGAGGGCGTTGCTAGCCAACATTCGTATACTATGCGTAAAGCATCAATTTTAGCTGAAGTCGTCGAAACGAAAGGTTGCATCTTACGTATGCTAACTTCGCGGGTGCTTTAGAATCATTGGCATTGCTTTAAGGACTATGTACACTTTTGATTGGCCATAGCAAATTGTCTTCTGTTATTACACTTTTTGATCGAGTATACATTGTGTTCATGACCAGCGCATGGGTAACACTATTTGAATGCTTGTGATGTGTTTTAAAAAGCGGGTCGTGCAATGGTACGACTTTTACTGCTTAATCATTCAACGTTTTATTGCTATGGTATCTACCCCGGGTATCTACCTTTGAAAAGAGCATTGATCTGGTTTAAGAAAGTGCAAATGCAAACCAATATATTGCTTTGTTACTGCTAAATATGGACGGATTGTACAAGATATTCTAAAGAAATTATATTTACGTATTTAGGTATCAAACGTTACAGGACAATATGTGCGATACTTGAAACCTTGCGGTATCAAATAACGTCAACATGTGATCGAGTACCGACTAAATGAAGTTAGTGAAGGCAAGAAGGAATATGGGCTTATTTGTACTGGTTTGAAGTAAATCTGATACTCCTTTAAGTGGTACGTATCATAAACAGATAATGAAAACATTGATCCAAACGTCTTTGAACATCGTGATCCAGCAGGTGGTAGAACTTCAATTTCTAAAGGTGAAGGTAAATCTCGATCAAAAACATTCTGACGTTTGAACAATTAAAACGGACAAAATGTATAAATGTTAAATTATTCAACCAATCAAATTATTAAATCAATTTACACTACTTCGGCATGTTAAAGGAACGTGTTACATTGCAGTGCTTACGTTAGGAACAGAACTACTTATTATCCCAGCTAATACTTACAAAAGAATGCTGTATGACAAGTGACGCAAACGGATCTTTTACACCAGTGATACCTAAACTGAGCGCTGGCTTTTAAACGCAAATCGGTTACGTTACCCAATTGGGATATAGCCTGTACATAATGTATTGGTGATGGTTTCTATACTTTCAAGCATCAACAGTTTATAAACAACTTCTGTCAGACAGACCCAGGAGAATCACCACTCTTTTGCTAAACCACATCAAGTGCCAATTGTATCTGGTGATATCGCTAAATTATACAAATCCAGATTGGTTTTATGTTGTTTGAACATTCGTCAGGAATTTCTACTGATTTGCATCTTTGTACTTACGTGAGCAGAAAACATGTTGTCGTCTTGGTAATGTAATAAAGTACTTTACCTTCATCATCCATCGTTCCAAGAGGTGGACGAACTGCTACATAACCTATATCTTGAAGAAACTAAAACACGGATGAGTGTTATCTCCGAATAGAAATCTACATTGCAACTTATATCTTTCTACAATCATGATTTTTCTGGATATGGTGTTGTGCATGCAATAGTTGAAATGGATAACAGTGTTAATGAGTTCAGACTAACAATGGAATACTTTGGCAGAGAATATGAATTAAACAATTTGGATCCGTTGGACTCATATAATGCAAGCTTCTCTAATAATCCGTATGATTATCCTGATGATTATGATTTTCCTGAGACTACCAATTTTCCTCATGTCCATATAGCCGTGAAATCTGTACTGGCACTAAGTTACACGTTAATGATGGCCATTTGTGGCATTGGTAATCTATTACTTTGTTACGTTGTCTATAGGTTCCGGCGTATGCGGACTACTACAAACCTTCTCATCGGAAATTTGGCACTTTCAGATTTTTTAGTAGCCGTTATATGTGTACCGTTTAATTTCCACTATTACCTTCATCAGTCGTGGCCGTTTGGAAAACCTATGTGTGTATTAGTGAGTTACCTTAAGGCGACATCGCTCTATGTGTCCATTAATTCGCTTCTGGCAATTGCTATAGACCGGTAAGTACAAAGTGTGCAAACAATGTAATTCAAGACACATGGTTCATGTAAATACTTGAACATGACTTGGGTACTCCGTTTGCTGAATTAGTTGTGTGTGATTTTGTTAAAATAAAGTAACTTTGGGTCGAGTTTGGGATGTAACATAACGTGGTGCGTTTAATTTATATGTTTGTGCTTGATAAGCAAGTAGCTTGTCTAACGTTAACTTATCATTTTCCGGGTTGACGTGGATGACAACTTTAAATATTAACAAGGCGAAATATCCGCTTGTGTGTATGAAGGGGGGTAGGGGTGTGGTGGTGGTGGTATGGGGTGTGTATGTGGGAGATGAGGGTAGGGGTGTCTTTTTGTTAATGTATTTTGTCTTTGTTCAGTACATATTGTTCAGTACATAAATATTAATTTTGTCAAAACGTAAATCAATGTGATAGTAAAAGTGTAAAAAGGGAGAGATATTGGAATTCGTGTGTTCATTCACCACATTATGTATGAATGCTTATTGTTTGTGTGGATGTGCGTATGAATGATCAAAAAACAGTGATTTAGCCTATATTCAACAACATTGAATCTTGAATGACTTGTTGGTGTCTGGTTTGCCGCCATGAATTTCATATTATACATAACAATTGCCATAAGACCAATGAAACACGATACGTGGTGTGATCAAGCAAAATCAGTGTGAAATCGGGCATATTTAGTTTTCATTTTTTAACATAATTGTATAAAGCATTTGCATAGCTTCATTTTGCAGAAAACCCTATTGAAATTGAGCATTTAGTTCCAAAGATATGAACTGTTGAAGTGTTTCCAAAACAATATACAACAATTATTTCTGTTATTTGCCTATATCTGAAAATTAACATTTCCAACCTACGACTGATTTTGCTTGATCACATCATATAATCTTAACACGTTACGGTTCAGCCAAAGATCACGAAGGAATGTGAATTTTATCTTATCCAATCCTATTGCCCAATTCAAGATGTATTAGATTAATTCCCTTCTTCTCAAACTAGTCTACTTAGGTCTAGTATCATATTCAATCAATTGTTATATTTTTGACGCCATTGGCGGTGATGAGTTTGATACTGAAAGTACCTAAATCCGTGATAAATTGACTATTGGCATTTTGAATGAATTATCAGAGTTACCTGCACATATGGATGATTTGGTTGGTTATCAATTAATATATCTTGACACTACTGAGTTAGCAGTTGATGTTGATAATGATACAGAATAATAGAAGAGGAAAACTTTGAAAAGAACAACACTTTTTAAAAATCTAGAAATTTGAAAGTGACGGCATCGTCGAACATTCATTACTGTTTTTACAATGTCTACATATGATATCTTAACTTAAGAGGGTCTTTAGAAAAACGTTTTGGAACAAAAGGAACCCTTGAACTAAAGGAACCTTACGGGACGAAAAGTTCTAAGTTGGACCTTTTTCTAAGAGTGTATTGACTCACGTACATTTAACTCAAATCACTAAATAAATACATCATTTTGTGCCATTTAAAAGCATTTATTTCAGGATTTATTTCAGGACATCAAACTAAAGTAATATGGTTTGTTATAGTAAGGAAATGGACATCAAACTAAAGTAATATGGTTTGTTATAGTAAGGAAATGGACATCAAACTAAAGTAATATGGTTTTTATACAGTAAGGAAATGGTTAACAATTTTATCAATGCTTCTTTTTCACACCTGCATCTGAAATATATCATGCACTTTGTATACAATAACAGCTTCTCCGTAAACACGATAAACGTTAATAAGAAAGATGCAAAGTTAAACTGCAATTTAAATAGAAATCCAGAAAAGACTTGTACATAAGCTAGGATGCGACGAATCTTGATTTACTAGTTTTACTATGCATATAGAAAAGGTCAGAAGGATCAAACTGGACACAAAAGCAAATGCATCAGGATACGCACTTCATTAGGTTGTATAGACTTACGCAATCTGCTCTATTTAACGGTAAACCATGGATAAATACACAGACAAATCTGAACTGACACGTAGTTGCTGAGCGATGAGCGAGTGGTTTTTAACTAATGAAGTAGAGCGCTTTTCCCAGACAAACAAAACCACAGTATCTCATTGGTCAAACAAATTGTTAGTCGCTCAGCTACTAAGCGTTAATTCAGCTTTAAATTGACACCTGGCTGGTTAACAATATGTACCTGAAACGTCACTATTTGTGGCCGTTATAAACAGATACACATTATTATCTCAATGAAACATTTTCTCCTTCGTAATGTAAAATGAAACCGATTTCAATATTTGAATCCTTGCTAAGGCTAATAATAACAGTCACTTAGCTGACGAAAAATACCTGTTCTACGGGCCCGACCAACCCAGAATACAATTTGCGTTTTGGAGAATTGTTTTGAATTTTGATCCTGTATTGATTCCAAGGATAAAATCATAATAAGATATTATCCTCTTCGAAATGTAAAATACAGCTGACATATAAAATTAACTATCAACGCCACATAATTAAAGTCTTTGACACAAACCATTTTAAGACATAGTATAATTCCAGAAAAAAACTCCAGTTTGTTGCCTTTCTCAATGGTATATGCCGATCAATCCTTTATTGAATGGTATGACGTCATCGGAAGATGATGACGCCCTCTGGATCAATTGGTCATAGACATGAGTCTGTTGGAAGGCCCCTCGTTGCCATTTATTAGATAAATATCTCCTTTGCAATGTACATTGTAAAGTTAACTAATTTCGACATACAAAATCCTGTATTTACTTCAAGGATAATAATACCAACGTCATAAAATTTCTCCAAACGTAACTTGTTTTTACATCAAATTCAAGATTATCTCCTGATTATGGAAATGGATTGTGATAAAAATCCATCATTTTCTTACGGGATAGTAATATCAACGTCACTGAATAAATTTGTCAAAACATAACCTTATAAAATAATCTTTCAGAATAATAATATCAACGTCACAAAATTAAGATTATACAAACATAATTGTTTTAAACCAAAATATAGAAATAATTTCCTTACTGTGTAAATACGAAATGGATTTCGATATCTAAGTCCTGCCTTTACTTAAGGGCAGTAAAATCAACATCACTGAATGAAATTTGTCCAAATGTAACCTTGTAATTAAATCTTTTAAATAATCTTACGGAGCATAACTTTTAAAAAGTAATCTTTCATAAACATAACATAAATCTTAAAAACATGTTCTTGGTTTCTTGTTTCAGCACAGCGAAGCGCAAACTTCAAATTCATACGAAGTGAATACACGATGCGTAAAATATTAAATAACGATAAAACAATAAAAAAAAACTGAAAAAGAACCCATAGCAATTGCAATACTTGACCTAAGATAAGCAAATGACTCTACTTTAATTTCGGCCTCTTATATGCTTCTCAACAACATGTAGTGTGTGTTTTTGTCATGGGAGAACTCTTTATACAGCCGTGTCTAGGATCTTAAGTGTGCAATGGTCGCTAGCACATGATCCTATTTCTCACTGGCATCTAAATATAAAATTATATCATACGTGAGTTCATAAGTATTTTGAATGTTAACGTTAAGTATATCTTAGGTATGATAACCAATATTAATTTGATGCGTAAAAATATGTGGAGTTTTTTATTTATTTTCTAGGCTATTGAATTCCTATATATTAGAGATTGCTATAGATTTGAGATATTTTGTGTCATTATCATGATTATATTCTATAGCTTTATATAAAAATTATGTGAGAAACAAACCAATATACACCTACATATTATATATCATACTCACATCCACCAACACACCCCACACCACAATCATAAACACACAACAACCCTCACATCACCTTTCCTCCCTATCCCCTTTAACAAAACTGTTTGTGCCACTGGTGTTTGAAATAAGATGGCTTGTATAGGATACTTTAACAACATGCACAAAGTCAACAGTGATTTTCCAGTGCGTTCGGTCATTAAGGTTATTAATTATTTTAAACTGTTGTGATTTGGTAGTTCACAGCATCTTACGAATGGTAGTGAGCTTTGGCAAAAACTGCATTGCTCAATTCATAGCGAGCGTGTAGAAGAATTAAAATATCACAGATATACTCTTATAGGTGCTGCGGTTCTTGAGTTACGTTGTAAAGAGGGCTGAAACAACAACACTTTTGTAAAACGTACATAACTAATTAACAACAATAAATTAAGCAAGTTTGCAAAGTATACGATTTGTAGAATGAACTTTTACAAAACATCAAGGAAGATGTTAATTTTCAATAATATATTGATCTAGATAATGAAAATCGATTTTTAGGTTGCTTCGACCAACAATACCTCGTATACCCTTAAGTGCCCGTTTTAAAAGTTCCATCTGAGGTAGGTCAGGTCTATTCATGTGTTTGTAGAGGAAATTTGATTCCTATGAACTGAGGTGCAACTTTAAAACACTTACTTTGTTCTGGTGTCCAATCTTTTATTTGAACCTTATGCAATCATGTAGAATCAAGTAGTTTCCTTAACCGATGATGCCGGAGGTACATTAATAAGCCTTTATGAGTGACAAACCAAGGTGGTCGATTTGCCATAGCGTTAGGTATGGTGCAAATTTGAGTCGGTAATCTCTGGCTATAATATCCATGGCTTTTTTTGATATATGCATTCATCTTGCAATTTCCCAAGATATAAAATTGAATTTGACTGTAATGGGTCAGTTAAATACCAGTGGGCAAGTTATTAAGCACAGCAAATATCCCGTCATGGGCTAAAGGGTAAATTGTAAACTATAGTTTGGCGAGAATTGTTAGGCTGTTACCACTACTCCGAAAAGTAGACCCACGTTAACAGTGATATTGTTGACCTGTCGGGTCTATATTGTGCGTGTTAAATAAAGTACAGACAATGTATAGGACTTAACTAATAATTTGTGATACTTCTTGCGAGTTGTCACAAGACAGTTTTCGAAATAAAATATATGGTATTAATCCGCGATGTTATAAGGCCCACCGATTACGAGCTGATCAAACTATAGATACATGTGAGCTCTGATAAAATATGTGGAACTATACGTCTCAGTTTAAATTGATTTGTTATATCGGAAAGTGTGCGAATTCTAAAGCGCACAACATATTTCGTACTCATAAATTGCGTCGACTTTTAAACGTTTGTAAGTAGATATTGGATGGATATACGCAGACTTGATCATTTTATCATTCTGATTTCTCTTGACAATCTATCATAGCAAAGATTCTGGAACAAAGGTATCAGGAGAGTTTAACCTTCGAAATAAAATATTTTATCTCAATACGCAAAATCAACGATGAAGCAAATGATATGATTGTAATTCAAATGGGTCCATCAATAAAAAATATACGCCCACCTCAGGCGTCTCAAAAGTATGCGGTTACAAATGCACCTTGTCTCCGATATAAGCATCATTCAATGATTGTAAAAATAGACGTAAAATAGAACAGTTTTATTAGTAGATATTTTAAAAGGTTCTTTTACACTTTGTTTAAGGGAAATAACACTGGAGTTCTAAAGTTACTGGTTGCAATTGACATAATTGACATACTGTTTTTTGTTATCTGGATTCAGCTTTGCTTAACATATTCAACTGAAGAGTCGCGCACAATGATAATGAAGAAGATTAATTTTAGTGAGCGACAGGAACATTATTGTCAATAGGACCTGAAAAAATCATGATTAAATTTTGTACTTAACTTTATTCTGTTCTTTTTGGTAAGTAAGAAAATGATATAACCTGATACTAAAATTAAAACTACAAAGATAATGAAGAAGACTAATTTTAGTGAGCGACAGGAACATCATTTTCAGCATGTTCAATAGGACCTGAAAAAATCATGATTAAATTTGGTACTTAACTTAATAAAGAATGATATAACCTGATACCTAAAACGCCCTAGTGCTTGAGACATTTAATTAACCTTATCAAAAAACCTTTTCATTGTTTTTAGTCATTCTGTGTGGAACCACATTTTTGCCCGTCCGGATGGAACTGAGTTTGAGCAACTTGTTCAAGACAGGCTTTCAACACTTCATCAATACAATTTAATTGAAAAAGGCTTGGATCCCTACTTTAGAAAGGTGGGGATTTTATACCATGTCTGTTGACAATCTTTGCTTCAGGTAATTCTTATCCAATGTTATTAGTGTGTAGTTGCTGAAATGCAATGGTATATTGATGTCGGTGTTGGTACCCGGTATTGGTAATTGTGTGAGGTAGGGTAGTGGGGAAGTGAGTGGAGATATATTAGTGTGTGCCTCAGTTATAATATGATATTATCAGTAAATCAATAAGAACGGAGTTCGTACATAAACGCTTCATTTCATTACAGTCACAGATAAAAAGGTAGATATCGTCACCCTCACAAAACTCACATTTTTGCGCAACAGTTCTATAATGTAATTTACGTCACGCTACTCTGTAATAAGGATACATACCAAAGTTAGTTTTAATAAAAACACCTGATTGTCATTGATTTCACCAGTCAATCTGTGACTTGTGTGTAGAGATATTCGTGATATGATTAAATTTAATCTTCTTAAACGGGCTGTGTTTGACATAACTACAATCACCGAAAAAAGTCTTGGAACGCTTGCGTGTAAATAACGGAACACTGTCACCCCCTCTCCCCCGTGCAATGTTGAGAAATACCAAAGTCTTCAGCGGTTTCCCAATGTGTTCCAACATTGATTGATGGGGGAGAGGGGAAGGGTAAATCATTGTTGTAGATGTCAGGCTTGTTCCCAGGCAAATTATACGTCACTTCCATGATCATATGAGATTCTGCACGGAATTTCGACAGAGTGTACCAAGCGTTCCAAGGACTTTTTTCGTAGATTGTCTCTACCGAATGCAAATTATTTCATCTAAATTTCGTTTTTGTCTCATAACTCAAAAACGGAATGTCGTATGAGCTTCTCATTGCACACGATTTGAGAGTGGATTATATACTTTAGAATCATAACAAAATTGTTGATAAAGAAATTGGTTTCTTTCGGAAGTGGTCACTGCAATCACCCCCTATGCTAAAATACACACATTTCGCCATTATAGCTCTAAACTGCTCTAAAATGTCGTTTTTGTCCCATAACTCAAAAACAGAATGTTGTATGAGCTTCATATTTCACAGGATTTGGAAGTAGACCATGTACTTAGGAATCATAATACAATATTGTTGATAAAGAAATTGGTTGGTTCAGGGAGTGGGCACTGAAACACCCCATACCCCAACTTACACGCATTTAATGAAATTTTTATGCTATATCTCAAAACCGAGAAATCGTTTCAAAAACATATCTCGTAATTACGGCTCTAAGCTGCATGATTCCGAGTTGCCTAATTTATTTTTAAAATTAATATTAAAGTTCACCTTCATAGCACTTGTCAGATAGGTGAATGGGCGTTAGAAAAAAGAAAATTGAGTTTTAATTTAATACTAAAACCGCATGTACGTTACGATTTGTAATGAAGTAAATAATAAACTACGACTATCTTCAGTAGATAGCATTAACTTGTTTTTGATATGCTGTAATAACTATCTTCAGCAGATTTGTGCCTCACAATTTTGTGTATGTATAATGTGTGGGGGTGTGTGCGTGCATGGTGTAGGGCGTGGGATGTAAGTGGGGTAGGGCGGAGGGGGTTTGTAGGACTATTATAAGATCACATTTAAATCGGAAAGTATTTCATTTGGGAGCTTCTGGGAAAGAAATAAAGAAATGATTAAATAAATTAATCATAATATAGAGAACGAAAGGAAGAAAAAATAAAGCAAAAATGTATATTTCGTGTATTTATAATAAACCAAAAATTTCACCGGGTTCACCGTCGCAAATAAGAAAGGAGACAGAAAAAGTGATACCGCCTGGGAATCGAACCCACACCCTCCGGTTTATAAGACCTCAGCCTTAACCACTTGGCCACGTGAGCTTCGTGTTTAAGGTCCTTGCAATTTGAACCTATAAGCGGCCACTTCAACTTTTTTTTTTCCACGGTCATGTTTTTATTTATTTAAAATGTCTTTCGTTCATTCTTTCATTGATTCTTTAATTGATCTTTCTTTCCTTCTTTCTTTTCTTCCTTTCTTTCTTCCTTTCTTTCTTTCTTTCTTTCTTTCTTTCTTTCTTTATTTTTAATACAAAGAAAGAAAAAAAAGAAGCATAGAAAATAATGAATTCATAATTTAGCAATGATTTACGCAATTAAACCACGAATAGTCAAAGGGTGTAAAGTGGAAACCCATAATGGTAATCTGTTGGTAAACTGCTGCATTGAACAACGTGCATACTGAGCAGTTTGCCCTGCATTGATATTAATATATACGTATAAATAGCTATTTCAATTCAAAATGGCAAACTGCTAACAAATTTAATAAATGCGATCAATGTGTCATTCCTTTTGTATTCAAACATTCTCAATTGGTAAAACCAATGTAAACGAACGTCACGCTTCATGAGTTGCGGCCTAAAAACCATAAAAGGTCGATTTTGGACCATTTTGTCATTATGGTAAACTGATGCACTTTGCCATTTGCACTATAATACAGCTTTACACTTTCCCCGATACCTGACTACTATAAAAGACCAAAACTGGTTACTTCGATTGCGAAATGGCAGCGTGGCGCAACGGCTTAGTCCTTCGACTGGTAATCTTTTGACTATTGATTGATGCGAATGGTTCGAGTCCCCGTGGTAGTCGATTTTTTTCTTTAAGTGTATGTATTCAATTGTTGTTTTCTTTTTTCTTTTTTTTCTCACCGCAAAAGCGTATTTTATTATAAATAATATTCAGAAATGAGTTGTTTCAAATTGTTACATCATAATCTTTCTGATTCGTTGGGATAAGCCTATACTCAGCAAACGCAAGTTTTACAGAAAACATTTACATGTTGGGTTATATTATACAGGGTACAGAACGTTTTAATAATATTCAAAAACATTTTGGAAAACATGCTGCAAACATTCTAATATTTTTGTAAAACTATATTTGTAGTGTTTTTGAATTATGAGACAAAAACGAGATTTTAGTCATAATTACGAAATGTGTGTAATTTAGCATAGGAGGTGTTTTCAGTGACCATTCCCTAAATAATCCAACATCTTTATCAACAATTTTATTATGATTCAAAGGGATATTATATACTTCCAAATCGTGTGCAATATGAAGCTCATACAACATTTTGTTTTTAAGTTATGGGACAAAAATGACATTTTAGAGCAGTTTAGAGCCATAATTACGAAACGTGTGTTGTTTAGCATAGGGGATGGTTTCAGTGACCACTCCCTAAATAAACAAATTTCTTTATCAACAATTTTATTATGATTCCAAAGCATATAATCTACTCTCAAATCGTGTGCAATATGAAGCTCATACGACATTCCGTTTTTGAGTTATGACACAAAAACGAAATGTAGATGAAATATTTTGCATTCGGTAGAGACAATCACCGAAAAAAGTCTTGGAACGCTTGCGTGTAAATAACGGAACACGTTCACCCCCTCTCCCCCGTGCAATGTTGAGAAATACCAAAGTCTTCAGCGGTTTCCCAATGTGTTCCAACATTGATTGATGGGGAGAGGGGAAGGGTAAATCATTGTTGTAGATGTCAGGCTTGTTCCCAGGCAAATTATACGTCATTTCCATGATCATATGAGATTCTGCACGGAATTTCGACAGAGTGTACCAAGCGTTCCAAGGACTTTTTTCGTAGATTGTAGGCAAGACGATGTCAGAAACTAGCACGGCAGAAAACTAATTAAAAGATGATTGAATGTATGAATCACAAAATTTACCTCGCGTTACATTTATATTACACATTCAAGCAGTGTTCGAGATGCTTTACCAGAACAAGATTTAATTACACATAGGTGCATGATTAAGAAACTTAGATCAACGAGTGTTACAAAATGTATTTCTTAATTAAATATACTTTTATATCTCAAGTACCACTTCCAATGTTTCAATTTCAATTGATGCAGTTTGGGTAGCTGCAGTTATTTTCATGAAAGTGCAAGATTTCCTTTGTTTTGCGTAATTTTCTTTCTTTTTGACGATCTTAACGAACGACTTCGTGTTGGTCTTTCAATGTAATCCTCGATGTGTGACTGACAGATGTGGTATGTTTATTAGAAAAATATTAAAATATTATCACTGTAAGTTTCAACAACCATTCATTTATTCATGTCCCAACTTACACCTAAATTAAATCAGCCAAATTCGTCGTGTTTGCAGGTGAAAAGCTATTTCGACTTTAAGTCATAATTACGACATTAACTCAACCCTCTTAAACGGTCAAAATAGGCAGTACATTTAGGTTTCTTTGATTAAAATGGAGACCAGTCCTTTCTGGCAGATATTACTGATACTATTTCATCATTTTGGGAACAGAATAACAAAATAAACATTTAACGGAACTCGTACATTATGGCTTTAATAAGGTGACAAGATATAACCGTGTTTGTATCGCTTTATACAGCAAAACATCTAGTGGTACCAAGAAACGGATACGCTTTGTTATATCTATTTTATAGCTACTATAATATTGAGAATGATCTTACAGAACTAGAATGGTTCAGAGAAGAGCATTGTGAGTAACATTAATGTAAAACGCAGCCGTGAGAGGCTCTTTTAAATGAAAACACCAAATCGTTAAATATATGACTTGTTTTATAGAAGAGAACAGGAAAGATATAAATAAACCATACAACCATTGCAACAAGCAAGTAAACAATAACTTGTTTTGCCAAATTCTGAAATATCCGACAGATGACAGATCTACTTCAGACTTCAGTCCCAAACATTTCTTTTATATGAAGTTGTAATAGTGACTGGGTCCTGGAATTGCTAAACTAGTGGTACCCGCAGGTGCAAGATATTATATATTGAAATGTCTTGTACATTACTTTATTTTTTGTTCGCAAGTAAAATTATTTTATTGACAGATAAATTAAAAAGACCCAAGTGTGTAGATCAACGTTTTCCAAATTGTTGAAAGAAAATCTTTCTGATGTATTTTTTTATAGTGATTCCATGTCTAAATCTGGACCAGAATTTTACTGCAAAATCAGAAACAGTTATTTCGAGGGGAAAAGGAAAATAATCAAATCACCAAAGACAACGAATATTGCTGGATAGGGAAAGGGGATAGGCAAATGTATGTTCTAACTTAAAAAAAACCCAGGTAATTAGTGCTATTTTAAGAATAACATTTCTATTGTTAAAAACAGCAAGAGCCTAGGTAAGTTAGATTTGATAATAAAAAAAAGCACATTTTCTAAACGTTTAATACAGGGTGTCCCAAAAAAAGAGGCCCCTCATTTCACCCTCTTTTTCTCCTATTTCTGAAACGTTGATCAAAAATATTTTGGTATGTAAGAAAACCTTGAGTCGTTAACTTAATAAACCAAAACAATTATATCAATCGGCTCACAACTTTTGAAGATATGCTCTTTTAAAGAAAGGTACCCGTTTTTCCCTCTGTCCACGGAGAATGTTTGGCTACTTCAAAGATTGAAAAGCGAGGAGTACACATACCATGCATGAATATCAAACATTCCTCAAAATAACTTTATTTATGGAATGGGCTTTACCGGTACGGTGGGTTATGGCAATGGATTTGGTTAATAGTGTCATTAATTTGTGGGTAAAATGGATGCCGAACATTGCGGAATGGGACTTCTTTTGCTTTACTTGCAATTACTTAGTCTTTCTTGGTTATTTATGCCTTTTTGTTTTATTATGTTTCTTACTTTCTTACTTTGTTGTTTCTTGCTTTTTTCTTCTTCTTTTTTTCTTTACAACATAAGTAATTTCTCTTTTTAGGATAAAAGGTAGCCCTAAAAGGCTGTTTGGTTTGTGTTTGATTCTTCTGAAGTGAGTTTACTGTGCTGCTCTGCCCTCTACCTGGTTGCCTCCTTGGCGAATACAGGTTTCAGCCCTCATTGCATCAATAGCGTTGCGTACCATCCCTGTGCGCCGGATACTTGCGAATGCATTCAGTAATACGTTTGCGAAGATCTTGGATTTTGCCACAAAGGAAAAAAAAATCAAGTGGTGTGAGGTCTGGTGATCGTGCAGGCCACTCCACAGCATGAGCCATCCCAACCACTCTGTTTGCTATAAAAACGGGTACAAAAGTTGTGAGCCGATTAAAATAATTGTTTTGGTTTATTAAAGCTAACGATTGAAGGTTTCTTTAAATATCAAAATGTATTTAATCAACTTGTCAAAATAGGAGAAAAAGAGGGCGCAATGAGGGGCCTCTTTTTTTTGGGACACCCTGGAAGTCGTCAATTACCAAATGAATACCATAAACAATACAATGAGCCTTAGCATAAGTATGAACAAAGCGCTTTGAAGAAAAAACGAATGCGATATAATCAATACTTAGTCTAGCTGAAAGTGTTAATGAAAAACAACATCAAAATCAAATTCTAAATATTTCTTTGTAATAAACAATCTAAATCCATGGATACGTACTTCAGTATAACTGCATTATTTCCTCGGGCAAAGAATAAAGTGATTTGTGATGATTCAAACCATTGTCGCTTTTAGGCTTAAAGTCTCCTAAATTAATGCAGATCAATTGTCCTTCTTGTTTTATGTTCAAGTAGAGAATCATTTATAAGTGGGTGTTGTAATATCTAGAGGCAAAACAAATGTAATCAAACATCATACAAGCAACACAACAACTCAAGGTTAAACGAGTCTTCTTGCAGATAATATTGAGCCGACGAATATGATATGGATTAACTATATTTATGTTTGTTAGGTCATAGACCTTCTGCTCAGGATCTCTCTAAAATGTTTTATTTGGTTGTCAGCGCAAACGTGAAGTTTGATTTTGTTTCATCTGATTTGGCTTGAAAATGTTAGAACATTCAAAGGCTAAGCAAGGGCAACAATCTTCATGACTTTAAATTAAATTGGCAGACATAAGCTGTTTTTACAGTACATTCATGTAAGATGTATTTCACTTATAAGAATGCGACCAAGACAACTTTGAATTCTCTATGTAGTTTAATCTTTTTCTAATTCTTTAATTTAGTACAGAAAATAACTGAGCAAAAGGGATTATTTCCGGAGTAAAGCATGGTTAAAAATGAACTTTACTGAACCATGAAACAAAATGCATGTGACATCTTCTGGATTCCGAACAGGTGGATATTATGTAAACTATATTAACATTAAAATAGTTCTTAAAATCTAAAAGCAATGTAAGCGTCATAGTTGTATGGAAATACGACGAGGAACTATTTGTTTGTGCGGCATCTGAAAAGACTGCTTTAAAATCACTGAATTTATTGCATTGTTTTGTTGTACTATTACCAAAATGTATTCGCACGGCATCGGTTTTTAGTAAATATTCGCTCTATCTTCATTAATCTTAATCTGTCATTTACGGTTCAGTGCGTTAAATCAAGTCTCAGGTCAACCTATGTTGAGTTTTTGATCATTTGGCATAAATCATCTAGTTTCACCTGATATTGTTGGCGTTTAACTATGAGAGTTCTGAATACGAGAAATTACACCAAAAATTAGCCATTTTCCCATTGAAAACTGCGTAATAGAGAGTTAGTGGTATTGAACCATATGGGAGCATAAATCACACAATCCTGATTATCTTTCTGAAATAAATACATTCGGTGGCAGCTTCATATGTGATTCATACTAAGACAGATTGGATAGAATGACTTGGGTTAGTACAATCCTAATTGAGTGAGATGGAAGTCCTGACTTGAGTTGTTCAGTCTACAGCTCAGATTATTTATCTATATGGAAGTGGAAACACGAATAGCTACACGAGTCATTTTACGCTAAGTGGTTTAAGTGACAATTAATTCAAAATAGCAAAATAATTGTCCTTTTAGAGTTTGTGCTAGTATAGGTAAATAGTTGTCAATTATAGAGATGTTTGCTACATAACAGCCTACTATAGAGAGGGGGATAGTCATTGCAACAGGAAAATGACAAAGATCAGAAATAATTGTAGAGTACATATACTGCGTTATGGTTACTTCACGTATAACATTAATTGGGTGTTCAGCTGAAATTAAATCCGAAAGGTGCTTATTTTGTTGCATTTGAGTTTAAGAAAAGGTTGACTTGTTCAATCAAAAATTGTACTATAGGCGAATATCTAAAGTCACGCATGCATGGTGAATCTGTACTATTTCGTATTATTTGTACCTTTTAATTTACAAAATGAAAAAGTCTTTCTACGTTATTTACTTAAATAAATAAATAAATAAATAAATAAATAAATAAATAAATAAATAAATAAATAAATAAATAAATAAATAAATAACCTAATAATAGTGAGATTATAATTATTTATGATTGTACTTCAGTAATCCATTTACTTGTTTAGGTATGGAATCAAGGGATTTTAATATTTGAAAGCACTGTCACTAACTTGGCTTTAAATCACACTTCGATTACTTCGTACAACTTTTGTTTGGGTGTTGTATCCTTTTCCCCCCAACTAAATGGTAAAATATGTAATCAGAAATCTCACTTTAGCACCAATAACTAAAGGTTTAACATCAGATATACCCATATGTTTTATTTACTAGTGGAAAGTAATGTTTCAAGGTCACTATCGACCTTCATCTCAACTCCATCCTCTTTAATTCAGGTTGTCAGTTCAAAAAGAACGTTCATTTGATTTCATCACATTTGTTTATGTCACATCCGTGTTTACATTAGATGTACTTGTCTAAGGGGTAACTCACTCATTTCAGAATTGCACGGCAATATATTGTGTCATGAAGTCAAACGACATATAAATAAGCCAAAAGGAACAGTAGAAGACAACCGTGACTTTTAAATAAATGTTATTTGGCCGTTGTTTAATCACTCCACAGGGCAATTATGTAAAGTAATGTAATTACTGTTTAGCCCTGCAAGAAATTATAAAAGAATGAAATTAACCATGTTTCCGTGTTCTGCTCTAGCAGATATAACACCGTATATTCAAGGCTTGTTATCTCAGTGGTTCACTGAGCATACAATCACAACAAAAAATCACTTTTGCCTTCTGGATTATTTTTGTGACTTTAAGCGCCAGAAATATCCACGATTAAAATCAATTGCCTTGTACTGAAACTAAATTTGTTTTATGTAAATTATTAAATATAATAATATTTGCATTGTTCGTTATTGACTGATGGCCAGAAGAAACAGTCAGAAAACTATATATTTAATCTTATCAGAGGACATGAGTAACGATTGTATAAAACCCTATCCCAATGCGATAAAAATTAACTCTTATACAAGTCATACGAGTTTTGTTGGCAGGAATATAGATGACACATTGAGTTTCAAACTCCATTATGCCAGCAGCCTTATAAAAACTCCCCCAACATTGACATGTGACGTTTTACCCTTATTATGTAGTTTTTAGTCTTGTCTTATCAGGGTATGTTAACACATCTATTCACTCAGAACGCTACTCACCATCCTATTGTTATGCATAGTCGTGTTAAAAGTCGATCGATATATGTTGAAATCAGCACAATTCAGAGATATACCTTTTTGCGTTGAAATTAATTTTCTCGGTCAAATAAAAAACAATAATTTTTTCAGTGATTTCGGATAAAAACATGGTGCTTGGATTTACCTTTTTTAAACGGAGGGTGGTCATACATTTGCAAATTGCGTTTATTTGCGAACCGTGAAAGACGGGTGACCGCTAGTGATATGAAATCCAGACCTAGTTGTTTTGAATAGAGCACCTATCTTGGAAGTATACAATTTTAATAAGGAACCTATATTTTATCATCAGCATTATTGCTAGTATTTATAACGGAGTCTTCAGAGACAAGACCTAATTCTTACAAGACACAAGTTGTAGAAATTCATGCGTTCAATTCCCCAAACGGTATAAAAGTATGGATTTAAAAGCTACCCTGACCAAACAGAATTTGTAATAATGCACAATGCATTATTACAAAGTTTGACAGTTTCCCCAAAAGACAAGATTGTAAAGACACTGAAGGCAAATATATGTTTCTCGTCTCAACTTACTAACATACATGACAAATTGAGTGAAAGAAAACATTATGCCAGCAGCGTTGTAAAAACTCCCCTAACGTTGACATGTGACGTTTTACCCTTATTATATCGTTTTCAGTCTTGTCTTACCAGGGTATGTATAGTACACATACTCGATTTACACACATGTAAAAGTCTGATTTTCAGTTATTTACTTTTTCTGATTTACCGAATCATTGATAGTGCCTCAAACTAACCAAATTAGCTTTCATAAGACACCAGGTTTACTCTTTACTCTTTGAACAAGTTCATTAGGAATGTTGATTTTAAATTTGAATTTTATGGGTAACAGCAAGCACCGTAGAGGTCGTGCTGAGTTGGTCAAAGATAATATTAAATGCATAGGCCCCCTCGTCCTTGCTTGGTGTGTCATGTCCTTTTCTGTAGGAACTGGAGGAACATAGGTGAACCTGGCCGTCCCTTCGGTACTCGACTTAAAGAGCACCAAAAAGAGGTGGAGAAATGTCAATCCAGACCATTCACACTTGCAAATCTGAAATAACCCCTTCAATTGGGAGGACTCTAAAGCCATTGCTCGTGAAGCTAATGACTACCAGGTGGCTCAAAGAAGCCATTTGGACCCGCAGAAAAGGACATGACAATCTTAACTAGGACAAGGGGTCTACGCCCTCAACGACATCTTTGACCAACACATCACGCCCTCTACGGTGCTTGCAGTTATCCATAAAAGGAAACAGTCAGATGTGATGAGTTGCCAGTCTGATGCAGCTACTAGTGTAGTGGTGAAACGTCACTAAAACGTGAGTCAAACTCTTTCGCTTTTTAGTAGGAATTGTTCAAAATGAACAAAATTCACAGTTTTACAAAGCTGTTACCATTTCAGAGTTATTCACTTGAGACAGCATAAAACATAAACTTAGTAACGATGTCACATATTGTTCATGTTTTTTATTTTAATGAATTCATGTTGCAAGCTTTGATTTAATACAGCCCCTAGAGACATTTCTTTTTTCAACTTTGAAAAGCTCATTTGACTTGTCGCGGCCCTGACTAAAATAAATCCTGAGAACATAACCCACCACATACTCATTTTCCTTTGCCTCTATCAAAATAAAAGATGCAAATCAAAATAAAGCGTTACATATATACTGGTGAGACTATAGAGGTAATAATCATGGGGCTAAATTTTAGTCATTTGGTTCTTAAAGTTAAAGTGAATCAAATCCCCTTTACGGCTGTGGTTTTGAATTGACGTAGACTACGTAGTTGATGAAACCAGGCACAAAGGATCTTACTAAAGTAACATTTCATGTTATAAGATACGGTATATATCTTGAGGTTCGGCATTCAGATATGTAGGATTATTGATAATTTAGATTTTAAAATAGCTACTACTTGGTCTAAAATAGATTCTTTCAATCCGACTCACACCTTGGGCGTAGAGCTTGATATTTGCAGTATATTGAAAGACTATATTTGTTTGGAAAATAATATGATATGAAATCCAGTCCTGGTTGTTTTGAATAGGAAGTGTTCAAATTTTATTAAATTATTAGCATTATTGTAAGTAGTTCTAACGGAGCCTTCAGAGACCTACTTATAATTCGCTTTCTAAAACACATCATATAGGGCTGTCATAGTTTTGTCATAATTTTGGTTTTGATTGCACCATTTTTAATTCTGACTACCAATTTTGTCAAAATCAACCTATGGATGGATGATTTTGGAAGCCATAATAAAATATCGATTATTTCTGCTGGTTATATTAATTTTATTAGAAATGTTAACACATATTCGTATTTTTGTGATGTAATATATATCAAGGTGAGACATTTATAAGTGAAAGTATTTTTAGTATTTGAGCGTACAGTTACTTCCCCCTCATCCGAGGCTCCGGAGCAATATCTGAAATATTTTGTTCATTCAGCGTACCGGTTTCAGATGATCTGTTGTTTTGCATGCAGGTTTCAGATAATATGGCTATGAAGGGCAGTTCTTGAAATCTAATACCCAGGAGAAGAAAACATAACGGTGAATAATAGAAATGGGCACTAGAAGTTTATGGTCACATCATTCCATTGCAATCATACAATATAGGCCAGATAAAATAGGTAGACATCGTCACCCACACCAACAGCACATTTTTGCGCAACAGTTCTATAATGTAATGTACGTCTATGCTACTCTGTACCAAGGTTAGTTTAAATAACAGCACATGATTGTCATTGATTTCACCATCCAGTCAATACTTGACTTGTGACTAGAGATATTTGTGATACAATTAAATTAAATCCTCTCAAACAAGTTTGATTTAATAAGTACATCATGACATTATAAGGTGTCTGTCATACAACCGCCTACAAACTTGACGTAACTAGGCAAGACGGTGTCAGAACCTTGTACGGCAGAAAACCAAATTAAAGATGATTGAAGGCATCAACCGGAAAGTTTCCCACCAGTTTTATTTATATAACACGATCAGTGTTTGAGATGCTTTATCAGAGCAAGATTAAAGTTACAAATACGTGTGTGGTTAATAAGAAACTTGACAAATAAACATTACATTGTCTACTATATATTAAGAACTACTGGAAAATGAAGGTTTATTTACCTGACATTATTTGATGAAGTGTAGCTATCTTCATGAAAATGCAAGTGAAAGACTCATTTTCTGGTCGACAAGGGTGACGTTTCGGTCTTTCAATTTTAACCTTGATATGTGGCAGATGTGGCACGTTTATTAGAACATTTGATATTAAACAATATACCGTAAACGTTCGCCTAATGGCGCTATGGAGCTCATGGAAATGAGAGAACGCCATCCCTGTAAAAGCCGACTATTATCACTGATCATTAAGGGTACGTGTAGTTAAAGGGTGAAACCTATCGACACATACAATTATGAACAAGATCGAACAAACTTGTTAATGATAATGCGGTAATCATTCACCTGGTACGTTGTGGCCCAGTGAGCAGAGCATTAGACTATAGTGCGAGGATAAATAGAACTTGTGGAGAAGATTGATGGTTCGAATCTCATGCAGTAATGATGTCTGTCAATGTTTTTTTTTCTGATTTGAGGACATTTTATTCTCTATTTTCTTGATTTTATCTTTAACATTGTTTATATAATTTTATTATTTTATATTGTATTGTGTCTTTTTTCATGATTCTTTGTTTTTATCGTTTCATTTTAGAGTAACTCAATCCATTCAATCAAATGTTGTAATAGGCATTTGTTATGTGTGTGAGACGAACTGTCGCGTGCGACAGTCTTTCAATTCGCGCGAGTGTCCTTGCCTATGCATCAGTGGTCATACGAGGTATATCATTTTATTCGAAAGGGGGGTTCCCAAATATACGGGGGTCATAAAGTCTTGGAAAGAATAATAGGAGGGGGTCATAAAATGTTTTATGACCAAAATGTAGGGAGTCATACGATGACAACAGAAATTGTGTTATTTTATTCAAAAAGACTGATTTCAATACAATTTTGGGGTTTGGGATCATAAAATGTTTGTTGCCGAAATAGGGGGTGCGCAATTTTATTGACGCAGACTTTTTGTAAATTTGGGACCCCCCTTCCGAAAAAAAATTATAGCCCTCTAAGAGGATTCAAAAGATAACCTCTGCCCCAATAATCCCTAGCTATATTTGTTTGAAACTGTTCCACGGATGATGTATCATAATAGGCTCAGTCTTCAAATGATATAAATAAATTTGAATGAGTGAACGAACAAAATCATACAACGACCAACTGAATAGAGGCTGTGCATATGACGTATCATCCCGTAAATATGGCGGACTACTCAAATGCATTCAACAAAAGCATGCATGATTGCATCTACCGCGACAGTTCGTCTCACACATAACAAAATGCACTACGATCAAATAGGTTGATGACAACATTTGATTGAATGGACTGCACTGCACCATGATTACGGGGAAGAAACACGGTTCAAATCCTTTGTTTGGAGCCAATCGATAAACGCAAGGCCTCTATAGCTATCATTGAATACTGGCTAGGGGTCCACAATACAATGAGAACATGTTATAAAGGTGGGCTTACACGATGAAATTTCCATTGCAAGGCCCATTACTTGGGTGAGATTATGTGCTCACTGACCATGAACCTGTGCAATTGATCAAAATAGACGAAGCAATGTTCGGCCTTGCAATTCCTTGAGCGTGGCCATAGGTTTGGGATATACTCAAAACATAAGTAGTGGTTAATGATTTTCGTATTAATATCAAAATGGCTCATGTGTTGTCCTGAAAGCAAAAGATTGCCATCCTCTCCTGTATATCTATACAATTTTCCATAAATAAAAGGCTAAGGAAAACTAAGATCAAAAGGGCTAAACACCGCCAACAACAACAACATAGGCCTACAAGTGTATTATAATGTAGCATGTGCACACATTTATCATGTTGTGGATGGTGAATCAAGCTGGTCCCTACACATTCCCAAATGAATGCAGTGACCAGCCGGTGTTCACTCAGCTGATTGGCTGAAGGAGGTTAGATTGCATGCAACAACCTTGAAAGTAGAGCATGTCTCTACCTTTTTGCATGTTGCTCGGGGGATTAATTTGCCTGATGCTTGGGGGATTAATTCCTTGCAAATCCAAAATACACGGAGCAATCTTTTTCCAAGGTCTGTGCAACAGGCAATTGCATGGAAAATTGCATCGTGTAAGCCGGCCTTAAGGCACTTTGGAAGGCACACAATACCCCAATGGCTTTCCATATTATGTGCACTCAACAACTATTCAGTATCGAAGCCCGGTATCGAAGTTACGTAATGTTACTATGTCAACGGGATCATGCGCTTAAGTAATGAACCACGATCGAAACAATCAGTACACAAAACGGCATACCAAAATAGCGTGATCGTAATGATCGCCATACGAACAGTGCTTGGTTCCGATACCATCACGGAGTTACGTAACTACTTCGTGGTCTGATAATTATATGATCAATGGTCTGATCTACTTGGGTTCGATCCTTTTAAGAAAAGAAAAAATAGCTGATCATTTATAATGCATAAATGAATAAAGTAATGTAGTTACACAATTTGAAACATTGAGGCCGTTCTATTTTTCAAAGGTCATTTAACTGTTAAATGTAGTGGAATACATCACGCATTGATAGGTAGCAGGTGGAGCAAATTTTGTCAGCGGTTTTTGTTGCCGTTTGTTCGCAGTGCCTATTTATCTAAAATAAAATAAGAAAATTAAAATTAAATTTAAAAAAAAATCACAATATTCGTTCGTAAAATGGGGACAAAATCCAAAAACATTTCTTGACCCTTCTTCACATAAAAGTGGGGGCAGAAATCAAGATTCGAACAAGAACCATTCACCATTCAAGGCGCACCCTCTACCGACTGAGCTAACGGGTCAGACAATAGAAGGGTGTAATTTTGAACTGAAGAATATTAAAAAAATATGAAGAAATTACAATGTTATAAAAAGATTTACCAAAATGAGTTAGGTATAACGTATGAAGCGATTTACAAATTAAGTCCAATGGCACTTTGAGAAAGAATACCTGAAGAAACCCCAAAACATTTGCTGCACTAGCAACTAACCTAGTGACCTAAAGTATTGGGTCATGTCACGATATTTTTTCTGAGGCATTATGTCCAGGTTGCTCAATTTAACATACACGTATCCTTAATGCTGTTGAGATTTTACAAGGATGGCGCTCTCACATTTCTAAGAATCCAAAAGCGCCATTAGGCGAACGTTTACGGTATCCCTTAATATCATGTACCTCGTTTTGAGACAAGAAAAGATTCATTTTTAAATGTTCTGCCCTACAATATGATGTTCAATTTTCTAAGAATATATTTTTTGCGCCTTAAGTTTTGTCCTTGTTATTAAAAAGTAGTTGTTACACTTGTCGGTGTTATACCTGTAGTCAGCTTTACATTCTGGGTCAACATTATTACCTACTACAACTAGAGTGATATCCTGTGAGTGTTCCTGGGTAGGGATGTTGACCTGATGGGCATGTGTTGATACCTAGCGCTACAGCAGAGTTATATATCGTGTTTAAGTAAAATACAATGCAGAGTTGAAAGGAAATTAATGAAGTGACACCTTAGCTGGACAAAGATAACAGTGCCCGACTGCCCGTGTCCCTGTATACAGTAAAAACATCGGATACTCTTTGTTACTCGGAAATGGTATCTATTATTATACACTATTATCTTGAAAATGCTCTTGTAAAACTAGGATGGTTCAGGGAAGAGCATTTTGAACAGCCTTGATAAGCTTGTTCAAAATGAAAACGTTTCAACTTGTATATACGAGAAGGATATAAATAATCCACGAAACCATGGCAACTATCTAGTAAACTTTATTGTCAAATTGAAGCATACGTGACATAAATCACCATCTTATTCCTTAATAATTTGAAGCGATTTTGAGGTCTTCTTCAGTCCGTCCCAAAGATTTATTGAAATAGTGGCTGAGTAAGGATTTGCTACACTAGCGGTATTTAGATGTGTAAGTAATCAGATAGTAAAATATCTTGTACTTCTCGAAAGTAAAAGAGTTTTTTTCAAGTAAACAATAGTTTCCAATATATTATAGAAACTCTGACAACTCAATTTGTGAAAAGAAAAGAATAACAAATGCAAGAAACAAACGCAAAAAAGGTGCTGAAGTATAGTGGTTCGAACTTCATGTAAGCATTATCACGATTTCTAAGGCTTGGTCTTAGGGTTTAATGTTAGAGTTTAGGGTTATTGCTAGTGGTAAAGGTATGCGTTAGAAATTTCGCGATGTTCACATGAAGGTAAGACCGATAAAAGTCATTACTTTGTTTACTCGTCAGTATGTACCTGAAGGTGCAAATGAAAAGTCAAAATGAAAATAAAATATGGAAATCGCCTTGTAATATACAATTTAAATGAATGGTTGTGTACTTCAGTATAACCGCTTTATTTCCTCGGGCAAGGAATAAAGTGATTTGTAATGTGACAAAGTATTGTCGCTTTTAGGCTTAAATTCTCCAAAATTAAGTAGAAAATCATTATTAACTGGGTGTTGTATCTAACTAGAGGTAAACTAATGTAATCAAAGAAGCAACATCTGAAGGTCAAACATGTCTTTTGGATATATCCGACGAAAATGATAGATAAACCACATAATAGTCAGTAGGAATCGATGATTTTAAGGTCATAGACCTGTTCACGATCTCTCTAAAGATGCCTTTGATTGTCAGCGCAAATTTGAAGCTTGACTTTGTTTTTGATTTGGTTTCAAAATGTTTAAACAACCAAAGGCTGAGCAAGGGCAACAATCTTCATGACTTTAAATGAAGTTGGCAAACATCGGGTAAGCTGGTTTTACAATACATTCATGTCAGATGTATTTCAATTTTAAGAACTTGATCAAGACAGTTACTATGTTGTAGAATTCATTCCTCAATTTAGTAGAGTAACCGAACAAAAGATATTTCCGGAGTAACCCATCATCATGAATGAGCAGTAGGAAACACGTGCCAAAATAAATGTGTCATTTTCAAGATTGCCAATACGTTGATGCACAACAAACTACATGGCTCCAATATTTGTTAAAAAAAAAAGCGAAGGGAAAAAGGGTATCTGCTTCCAGTAATGATTTAGTAGTAGAATTAAAACCTCACTTTATTTGATTCAGAATTATGCTTTTTCTGTAAAAAATTTAGATAACAAATGAAAATAATAAACTCAACAAATGAATGCTTGTTCTCTATTGACAAAATGGGTTGGGTATATCATTTGTTTTGTTAATCGCTTCAATCGCAACCAAACTGTTAAAATGTCTAGTCATAGTATATATATCAAATTGAAACAAGTAATAATGTACGGTATTTATATATTTGGCGCATATAGTTTGGTAGATGTTTCCACCATTTTATTTTCAACGCAATAATACATTTTATTTTCAACACAATAATACATTTTTTTTAAAACAATACAATACGAAACAAATCTTCTTGATATATACAAAGCAATACCAAGCAATTAAAACAGGATTCCGTCACTCAATGTAGAACCGCCTCTACTTGTCAAGTACGACCACTAATTTATTGAGGGCGTTACTAGCCAACATTCGTATACTATGCGTAAAGCATCAATTTTAGCTGAAGTCGTCGAAACGGCAGGTTGCATCTTACCTATGCTAACTTGGCAATGCTTGGCGGGTGCTTAAGAATCAATGGCATTGCTTTAAGGACTATGTACACTTTTGATTGGCCAAAGCAAATTGTCTTCTGTTATTACACTTTTTCATCGAGCATACATCGTGTTCATGACCAGCGCATTGGTAACATTATTTGAATGCTAGCGATGTGGTTTTTAAAAAGGGGGTCGTGCAGTGGTACGACTTTTACTGCTTAATCATTCCACGTTGTACTGTTATGGTATCTACTTTTGAAAAGAGCATTGATCTGGCTTAAGAAAGTGCAAATGCAAACCAATATATTGCTTTGTTACTGCTAAATATGAACGGATTGTACAAGATATTCTAAAGAAATTATATTTACGTATTTAGGTATCAAACGTTACAGGACAAGATACGTGTGATATTTGAAACCTTGCGGTATCAAATAGCGTCAACATGTGATCGAGTACCAACTTAATGAAGTTCGTGAAGGCAAGAAGGAATATGGGCTTATTTTGACCGGTTTGAAGTAAATCTGATACTCCTTTGAGTGGTACGTATCAATATACTGATAATGAAAACATTGATCCAAACGTCTTTGAACATCGTGATCCAGCAGGTGGTAGAACTTCAATTTCTAAAGGTGAAGGTAAATCTCGATCAAAAACATTCTGAATATTGCTCTGACGTTTGAACAATTAAAACGGACACATTAATTTGTTTCTAGCCTAAAAATAGGCTAGCATTAATGTCAAATCATTCAACCAAGTATATCTAGTAAATCAATGTACACTACTTCAGCATCGTTTGTATGGCGAATTTAATGAAGGAACGTGTTACATTGTAGTGCTTACGAACAAAACTGCTTTATATTATCCCAGCTACTACTTACAAAAGAATGCTGTATGACAAGTGACACAAACGGATCTTTTACACCAGTGATACCTAAACTGAGCGCTGACTTTTAAACGCAAATCGGTTACGTTACCCAATTGGGATATAGCCTGTACATAATGTATTGGTGATGGTTTCTATACTTTCAAGCATCAACAGTTTATAAACAACTTCTGTCAGACAGACCCAAGAGAATCACCACTCTTTTGCTAAACCACATCAAGTGCCAATTGTATCTGGTGATATCGCTAAATGATACAAATCCAGATTGGTGTTATGTTGTTTGAACATTCGTCATGACTCTCCAATGATTTGCATCTTTGTACTTACGTGAGCAGAAAACATGTTGTCGTCTTGGTAATGTAATAAAGTACTTTACCTTCATCATCCATCGTTCCAAGAGGTGGACGAACTGCTATATAACCTATATCTTGAAGAAACTAAAACACGGATGAGTGTTATCTTCGAGTAGAAATCTACATTGCAACTTATATCCTACTACAATCATGATTTTTCTGGATATGGTGTTGTGAATTCAATAGTTGAAATGGATAACAGTGTTGATGAGTTCAGACTAACAATGGAATACTTTGGCAGAGAATATGAATTAAACAATTTGGATCCGTTGGACTCATATAATGCAAGCTTCTCTAATAATCCGTATGATTATCCTGATGATTATGATTTTCCCGAGACTACCAATTTTCCTCATGTCCATATAGCCGTTAAATCTGTATTGGCACTAAGTTACACGTTAATGATGGCCATTTGTGGCATTGGTAATCTATTACTTTGTTACGTTGTCTATAGGTTCCGGCGTATGCGGACTACTACAAACCTTCTCATCGGAAATTTGGCACTTTCAGATTTTTTAGTAGCCGTTATATGTGTGCCGTTTAATTTCCACTATTACCTTCATCAGTCGTGGCCGTTTGGAAAACCTATGTGTGTATTAGTGAGTTACCTTAAGGCGACATCGCTCTATGTGTCCATTAATTCGCTTCTGGCAATTGCTATAGACCGGTAAGTACAAAGTGTGCAAACAATGTAATTCAAGACACATAGTCCATGTAAATACTTGAACATGACTTGGGTATTGCTGAATTCATTGTGTGTGATTTTGTGTAAGAAAAGTAAATTTGGGTCGAGTTTGGGATGTAATTTAACGTGGTGCGTTTAACATGTTTGTGCTTTATAACAAGTAGCTTGTCTAACGTAAACTTACCATTTTCCGGGTTGACGTGGAGGACAACTTAACGAGTCGCAATATCCGCTTGTTTGTATGAAGGTGGTATGTGTGTAGTGGGGTGTGAGGTGTGTATGGGGACGGTGAGGGTAGGAATGTCTTTTTGTTATTTGTATTATTTCTTTGTTCAGTCCTACGATAGAAACTTTATGCTATAGCCCACCTATTTGTCAAAACGCAAATCAATGTGATAGTAAAAGTGAAAAAAGTGAGAGATATTGGAATTCGTGTGTTCATTCACCACATTATGTATGAATGCTTATTGGTTTGTGTGGATGTGAGTATGAATGATAAAAAACCCAGTGATTTAGCCTATATTCAACAACATTGAATCTTGAATGACTTTTTGGTGTCTGGTTTGCCGCCATGAATTTCATATTATACATAACAAGCCTTAAGACAATTGAATGAAACACCATATGTGGTGTGATCAAGCAAAATCAATGTGAAGTCGGAGCATATTCAATTTTCAGTTGTTTACATTATTGTATAAAACATTTGCAAAGCTACATATTGCAGAAAACCCTATTGACATTGAACATTTAGTTCCAAAGATATGAACAGTTGAAGTGTTTCCAAAAAAATATACAACAAAAGAAATTATTTATGTTGTTTGCCTATATCTGAAAATTGATATTTCCGACCTCCAACTGATTTTGCTTGATCACATCATATAATTTTAACACGTTACGGTTCAGGTAAAGATCACGAAGAAATGTGAATTTTATCTTATCCAATCCTATTGGCCAATTCAAGATTTATTAGATTAATTTCCTCCAGAAATATTTCAAATCTTCTCAAACTAGTCTACTTAGGTCTAGTATCATATTCAATCATTGTTATATTTTTGACGCTATTGGCGGTGATGAGTTTGATACTGAAAGTACCTAAATCCGTGATAAATTGACTATTGGCATTTTGGATAAATCAGAAATACAATCCCAAATTATGTCGAATAAAATAGGCTAATCTGATTATCAGAGTTACCTGCAGATATGGATGATTTGATCTTATCTGATTGGTTGGTTATCAGTTAATATATCTTGACACTACTGAGTTAGCAGTTGATGTTGATAATGATACAGAATAATAGAAAAGGGAAACTTTGTAAAGAGCAACACATTTTAAAAATCTAGATTGCTAAAGTGTACGCGTTTGAAAGTGACGGCGACATCGAACATTCACTGTTTTTACAATGTTTACATATGAAATCGTAAGTGTAAAACCTGCTCTCTTAAAACAGGGTCTAAAATGGTTATTAGGCTGCCATCCACTGGAAACATGTAAGGTTCTTCAAAGAATGCTTACAAGATCTCCAAAGAGTCTTTAGAGCAAGGGTTTTGAACAACAGAAACCCTTGTTTTCTTAGATTCTCCCTACGGGACAAAAAGTTCTAAGTTGCACCTTTTTCTAAGAGTGTATTGACTCACGTACATTTAACTCAAATCACTAAATAAATACATCATTTTGTGTCATTTAAAAGCAGTTATTTCAGGATTTATTTCAGGACATCAAACTAAAGTAATATGGTTTGTTATAGTCAGGAATTGGTAAACAATTTTATCAATGCTTCGTTTTCACACCTGCATCTGAAATATATCATGCACTTTGTATACAATAACAGCTTCTCCGTTAACACGATAAACGTTAATAGGAAAGATGCAAAGTTAAACTGCAATTTAAAAGGAAATCCAGAAAAGACTTGTACATAAGCTAGGATGCGATGAATCTTGATTTACTAGTTTTACTATGCATATAGAAAAGGTCAGAAGGATCAAACTGGACACAAAAGCAAATGCATCGGGATACGCACTTCATTAGGTTGTATAGACTTACGCAATCTGCTCTATTTAACGGTAAACCATGGATAAATACACAGACAAATCTGAATTGACACGTAGTCGCTGAGCGATGAGCTATTGGTTTTTAACGAATGAAGAAGGGCGTTTCTCCCAGCGAAACAAAAGCACAGTATCTCATTTGTCAAAACAATTGCTAGTCGCTCAGCTACTAAGCATTAATTCAGCTTTAAATTCGCACCTGGCTGGTTAACAATATGAACCTGAAACGAACTATATGTGGCCGTTAAAAACAGATACACATTGTTATCTCAATGAAACATTTTGTAATGTAAAATGAAACTAATTTCGATATTTGAATCCTTGTAAGGATAATAATAACAGCCACTTAGCTGACGAAAAACCCCTGTTCTACGGGCTAGACCAACCCAGAATTTGCATTTTGGAGATTTTTTTTAAAATTTGGCTAAAATCATGTAAAATCATCCCTCTTGGGGCATATAAAAATGTTTGCAAAAACTCATCAGATATTCTCAGATTTTGGTGACATTTGGGGGCTAAAATTACCCTTAAAAGGGTAATTTTAGCCCCCATACTTGAAAAGACATTTTGAAACCTAAATCATTTACTGACCGGCACAGACATAAATAAAATAATTTATATACTTCATTAATATATTCTTGTTCATTGATTGGTTAAAAGTGGATCACATGACCAAAAATAGTTCTACAGTACTCCTATCCGTAAATAGTACCTCTAAGCCCGTAAATAGTATTTTCAATGTCCCGGATGAGCCGTAAATAGTACTTCCAAGCCGTAAATAGTGCTTTTGACCATGCCTTCCGCGTGCGCGCATTCGATGCGACGGAACAGTTCACGCACGCGAAACTGCCAAAGCGTGATTTCGCGCTACTGTAATTGGTTAACCCGATTTTAGCGTATTCGATTTTTTTGAAGGATAAAATATATGTTGTGCTTAAATTGGTCCTGCTGTTCACTCAGAATAGAAGCTGGAGAGTCAAAACGTCAAATAATTTTCTTTTAACCAATCAATGTACAAATGAAGTATATAAAAAAAATATATACTGCCTTTATTCGAAGTTCTGGTTAAGACTATGGGAAAATAGTACTATTGATCTCACCTCGGGCCCATAGTTTTAACCAGAACCTCTCATGGCAGTATATATTTGTATAATATTAACGTCACAGAAATGGGTCTCCTTTTATAAATGAAGCTATAATTTTGACATTAAAATCCTGTATTGATTTCAAAGATAATATCATAATAAGATATTATCCTCTTCGAAATGTAAAATACAGCTGATATATAAAACTAATTATCAACGCCACATAATGAAAGTCTTAGATTATAATCTTATTTTTTTATTTTTTTTTATTTCAAAGTTTTCATAGTTCAATTCCAAGAAAAAACGTTTTCCATACAGTTTTGGCAATCCAGTCTGTTGCCTTCCTCAATGGTGTATGCCAATGGATCCTTTATTGGATGGGATGACGTCATTGGAAGATGATGACGCCCTCTGGATCAATTGGTCATAGACGTGACTCTGTTGGAAACCCCTCGTCGCCGTTTATTAAATAATGATCTCCTATGCAATGTACATTGTAAAGTTAACTAATTTCGACATACAAAATGGATAATAATACCAACGTCATAAAATTTCTCCAAACGTAACTTGTTTTTACATCAAATTCAAGATTATCTCCTGATTATGTAAATGGATTGCGATATAAATCCATCATTTTCTTACTGGATAGTAATATCAACGTCACTGAATAAATTTGTCAAAACATAACCTTTTAAAATAATCTTTCAGAATAATAATATCAACGTCACAAAATTAAGATTATAGAAACATAACTTGTTTTAAACCAAATATAGAAATAATTTCCTTACTATGTAAATAGGAAATGGATTTCGATATCTAAATCCTTCCTTTACTTAAGGGGGTACTACACCCATTGCATTATGTTTGCATTTTGTTGCATTTTGTGAAGAAATGAGAAAAAGAAATTGAACAAAGTGGTATGCAAAATGAAGGGGCAAATCTTCTCGTTCAATTGGTGGCATCAGTATCAATGACGCGTACATACTTCTAATGGTATAGGCCAAAAAGTGGTACATCACTGATGTTTTAAATTCACTTCATTTCGGAAAGCTTACTATCAACGGATTTCGTTAAAATTTTGGATATGTGTTGCTAACACATTAGGGAAATAATGTTGATATGTAAAATGGGAATAAGTGGTCCCTGATTTATTTTATGACTTCATGAACTTGGTGCTTCACAACTATCAAAAAACGAACCGGTTAAAATGCTTCTATTTTCAATGTTGAGCTATATTTTGTATTTTGAACTTGCGACACTATTTCACTGAAACTTAATTAAGTTAAACAAGTTACCACAACCACACTACAGCAATGTTGAAAAAGATTGTATTTTTTGTCACCTATACCACCATATTAGGTAGTTTTCCGTAAGCTTCATTTTTGTGATTTTGGTAACTATTTTATATTTATTTATTTATTTATTTACCCAATCCATCTCAACTAGGCAATCAAAATTGTACTTTAGTATATCCACCTCACACATTTCCATTATATATCCAGTGACAGACAAAATATCAAAATTGATGCCTCATTATGACATGTATGATATCACAGACTATCACATGTATTCAAAATTGATGCCTGAATTTGACCTGAACCAATTGACCTATAACCTGACCTTTGATGACCTTATAGCCTTTTTTAATCTCTTTTCCTAACAACACATTATAGAAGATACATACATGGTGTAGTATTAAATTGTCTATGTGGAAGGCGTATTTAATTTATTCAGTGTTATAATCAGTGAGTACATTTCTATAGATAGTATAACAAAGGATTTAATGTATTCTATTCATGTATTCTACTTGGACATGTTCAATAGAATAAATTATGGTTTGTTATGAAACACACATCTCAGTTACTAGGTTACAGTAAACAAAAAATATATAGGGCTAAAATGACTTACTAAAATGGTTTAAAAACACTTTGTATGTAGATATATTTTATAAGTTCATGGCATGAGGTGACTTTATAAATTTGCAAGAAAAAAAAAAGAGAGGGTACTGATGAAAATCAGGGTGTTATTCCCCCTTAAGGGCAGTAAAATCAACATCACTGAATGAAATATGTCAAATTGAAATCTTGTAATTAAATCTTTTATATCATCTTACGGAGCATAACTTTAAAAAAATAATCTTTCATAATCATAGGGTAAACCTTTAAGACATGTTCTTGGTGTTTTGTTTCAGCACAGCGAAGTGCAAACTTCAAATTCATACAAAGTGAATAGACGATGCGTAAAATATTAATAACGATAAAACAATAAAAAACTGAAAAAGATCCCATAGCAATTGCAATACTTGACCTAAGATAAGCAAATGACTCTACTTTAATTTCGGCCTCTTATATGCTTCTCAATAACATGGAGTGTGTGAGTTTGTCATGGGAGAACTCTTTATACAGCCGTGTCTGGGATCTTAAGTGTACAATGGTCGCTAGCACATGATCCTATTTCTCACTGGCATCTAAATATAAAATTATATCATACGTGAGTATTCTGAATGTTAACATTAAGGATATCTAAGCTATGATAAGCAATAATAATTTACGAGTGGATATTCTCCTTTCTGAGAAGTTACGCAGAGCGTTTAGGACTGCGGGAGTTTCTACCAATTTCAAACCACAGAATACGCTCAGGAGTGCTTTAGTAGCCCCTAAAGACAAAACAGAACCCATTAAGCAATCTGGTATTGTGTATGAGATCACCTGCGCTGATTGTGATGCAAGTTACATCGGTGAATCTGCCAGGAAGTTAGAGAAAAGGATTAGTGAACACAAATCCACTGCCGGCAGTTCCAAATCAGCGGTAAGGGAGCACGTAGTCAGATCAAAAGGACACCAGATTGACTGGGAAAATGTAAAAGTGCTTGAACGGGAACAAAAGGAATATTCCCGCAGAGGTCTGGAAGCTATACACATAAGAACTCAGAAACCGAGATTGAATCGTGACAAAGGACTCGAAATAGACCCAATTTGGGACAACCTACTGATGCCCAGGGGGGCGCCGCTACATCGTAACATCCTATGACGTCATTCTGTCAATCATATGACGTCATCAGTGAAGGTTATCCCGATCGTAGACAAGATACCATCACAGCATCACCATCTGCTGAAGACGCTAGTCGAACTAGTGAAAACGTTCCAGGTGAGCGAAAAATAGTGTAGTGTTGAAGTTAAACTCTTTAATCACAATAATAATTTGATGCGTAAAAATAAATATGGGGATTTTTTTAAATTTCTAGGCTATTGAATTCTAGGCTATTAAATTGAGAGATTGCTCTGGATTTGATATATTTTGTGTCCTTAAATTCTATAGTTTTATATATTAATTGTGTAAGAAACAGACCAATATACACCTACCTCTTATACACCATACACCCCCACACACACCCCATCACAAACACTCATCACCTTTCCTTCCTTTTCCCCTTTAACAAATCTGTTTGTGCGACTGGTGTTTAAAATAAGATAGCTTGAATGGGAAACTTTAATAACCTAATGTTTGGTGCTCAAATTCAACAGTGATTTTTCCAGTGCGTTCGGTCATAAATTGTGTAAAAAAGTGTCCGTTTTAAAAGTTGCATCTGAGTACATAGTTGTCAACTTGCATCCAATACAGTAGGTCAGGGCTATTCATGTGTTTGTAGAGGAAAGTTGACTCCTATGAACTGAGGTGCAAAATTAAAACACTTACTTTGCTCTGGTGTCCAATCTTTTATTTGAACATTATTCAAACAGGTAGAATCAAACAGTATCCTTAACCGATGATGCCGGAGATAGATTGAGTAGTCTCCATGAGTGACAAACCAAGGTGATCGATTTACCATAGCGTTACGTATGGCGCAAATTAAGTCGGTAATATTTGGTAATAATTGATATCTTTGGCTGTTTTGATATGTATTCATCTTACAATTTCCCAAGATATAAAATGGAATTTGACTGTTAGCTGACGGTCAGTTAAATACCGGTTGGCAAGTTATTTTAATATGTTGTGTGCTTTTAGAATTTGCTATGTTAAAACACAGCAAATATCCCAACATGAGTTAAAGGGTAAATTGATTTCTTATATCGGAAAGTGGGTGATTTCTAAAGCGCACAACATTATTTCGTACTCATAAATTGCTTCGATTTTTAAACTTTTGTAAGGACATATTGCGTGGATAGACGCAGACTTGATATCATTCTGATTTCTCTTGACAATCTATCATAGCAAAGATTCTGGAACAAAGGCATCAGGAGAGTTAACCTTCAAAGGAAAATATTTTATCTCAATACGCAAAATCAACGGTAAAGCAAAATAACATTGATGATATGATTGTAATTCAAATGGGTCCATTATAACAGAGATTTTTTCCGTCAATACAAAAAATAAACGCCCCCTGAGGCGTTTCTAAAGTATTCGTTTACAAATGCACCTATTCTCCGATATACATATCGTTCAATAATTGTAAAAATAGACGTAAATAGAACAGTTTTATTCAGTGGACTTCGGTTGTATATATAAATGCGCATATATAAATGCGCACGTGACATCTACAAGTCGCCATACCGTATTAAACGATATAAGGTACCCGGATGTACATAAACTCCCCGTGCAAAAGTATAGGGGAAAATGACAGGTCGCAAGGAAAATTGCTTTTGCAAAATAGTGGCATTGATTGCAAAGGGTAAAATAACTTGACCCGAAAGATAAACTCTTTATTAACGTTTTCCATCACGGAAAAAAAAATTAACTACGGAAAAGCTAGATATAGCTGATTTACAAACTTATATTTCATAATTTCCGTGCTAAATGGGCTTGCCAATTGGCCATATCTATGACGTAGTGCTGGTTTCATACTATCATGCTGCTTGCCGCCGAGCGGCGTGACACACGCGCATTGTAGACAAACAGACACAATCAAGACTTGTGAATGGCGGAGAAGTCATGCCTCTTGTCGCAACGGCATGAAAGTATGAAAGGGGACATGATTGGCTTTAAGGTCAGAACTGTGCAGGCGGCGGATGACATGATCGAGCCGGCAACTTGTGAAACCGCCCGGCCGTATGGCATTTTCCAATATAGTCGGTTAATTTTGTGGGGTTCATTATCGAACCTCAACGGTTTTAGCTTGTATTTATATTATTTATCAACATAGGCCTATTTGTTTGTGATATTTCAAGCGTTTTAAAATTTCAAAATAATCCCATTCAATTACACGGTTGACGATGAAAATTTACTGAATTTAGAGAATGCAATGCGGCCACCACCTGGAACTGTGGTCGCAATTTCAGTGATTGACAGTGAGGTAACACGAACATGGCACTGGCTATCTGGTCACTCATGTATATATGCGCATTTATATATACAACCGAAGTCCACTGTTATTAGTAGACATTTTTTCTTGTATACTTTGCTTAAGGGAAATAACAGTGGAGTTCTAAAGTTACTGGTTGCAATTGACATGATTGACATACTGTTTTTTGTTATCTAGATTCAGTTTTGCTTAACATATTCAACTAAAGAGTAGTTCATGCACAATGATAATGAAGAAGACTAATTTTAGTGAGCGACAGGAACATTTTTGAAAATATTTGTTTTAAATAGGACCTGAAAAAAAATCATGATTAAATTTGGTACTTAACTTTATTCTGTTCTTCTTGGAAAGTAAGCCAATGATATAACCTGATAACTAAAACGCTCTAGTGCTTGAGATATTTAATTAACCCTATCAAGAAACCTTTTGTTTGACGGGTTTAATTAGTCATTTTGTCTGGAAAATATATTTGTCTAATACAATTTAATTGAAAAAAGCTTGGATCCCTACTTTAAAAAAGTGGAGATTTTATACCATGTATGTTGACAATCTTTGCTTCAGGAAATTATTATCCAATTGTATTAATGTGTAGTGGCTGGGATGGTATAGTAATGTCGGTGTTGGTGATTGCGGGGAAGTGAGTGGAGATATATTAGTGTGTGCCTCAGTTATGATATTATCAGTAAATCAATAACAACGGAGTTCGTACATTTAAACGCTTCATTTCACTACAGTCATAGATAAAAAGGTAGATATCGTCACCCTCACAAAACTCACATTTTTGCGCAACAGTTCTATAATGTAATTTACATCACGCTACTCTGTAATAAGGAAACATACCAAAGTTAGTTTAAATAAAAATACCTGATTGTCATTGATTTCACCAGTCAATCTTTAACTTGTGTTTAGAGATATTCGTGATATAATTAAATTTAATCTTCTTAAACGGGCTGTGTTTGACATAACTAGGCAAGACGATGTCAGAACGTAGCACGTCAGAAAACTAATTAAAAGATGAGTGAAGGTATCAACCACAAAATGTACCACCCGTTACATTTATATTACACATTCAAGCAGTGTTTGAGATGCTTTACCAGAACAAGATTAAAATTAAACATAGGTGCGTGATTAAGAAACTTGACATTTAAATCAAAGAGTGTTACAAAATGTAGTTCTTAAATAAATTTACTTTGATATTTTAAGTACAACTTCCAAACATCAATTGATGCAGTTTGTGTAGCTGCAGTTATTTTCATGAAAGTACAATATTCTCTTTGTTTTGTGTAATTTTTCTTTCTTTTTGACAATCTTAACGAAAAACTGCGTTTTGGTCTTTCAATGTAATCCTCGATGTGTGACTGTCAGATGTGGCATGTTTATCAGAAGACTATTATCATTGTGATAAAAGTTTCAGCAACCATCTGATATTGATAACAAGTGTCGCTCGATAATCATGCACCTCGATTTAAGAAAAGAACAACTTCTTTTATGTTTACCCATGTCCCAAAATTGAATCTTCCAAATTCGTTGTGTTTGTAGGTAAACAGCAATTTCTACCTTAAGTCATAATTACGACATTAAAGCCATATTATAACATTTGCTGAAAAGAACGCCCTCAACAATTTTTTTTAATTCAGGTTTTTACACGATTGTAATGTACTTTAGTAAACAAAGATTTTCTGCAAAAATCAAGACTTTAGGTGCTGTAGTTTTGTCAAAATCCGAGATTTTCAATAAACCGCCGGATTCAGCGTTTTATTATTACGATAGAAATGTTACTCGAACGCGTATGCGATGTCAACACACCCCTACGTACACGGCGTGCGGGACACACACAGACACGCCACAGGATCGTACCATATTACAACCACCGGAGTAACATGCATTGGCGCTAGTTGTAAATTCCAATTTTCTTTGCTTGACCTCACTTGTTTGGCTCAAAATTAAAAGGGGACATATCTGACAGTAAATGCTAACATTTTTATTGAAAATGAATACTAGTCTATTTTTAAAGAAATGTTATAATATGGCTTTAACTCCACCCACATTAAAAGGTCAAAATAGGCAGAAGGTTTCTTTTTTACATAATGTTGATTAAAATGAAGACCTTTCTGGCAGATATTACTGATATTATTTCATCATTTTGGGAACAGAATAACAAAATAAAAATTTAACGGATCTCGTACATTATATCTTTAATGAGGTGACATGGTATAACCGTGTTTGTATCGCTTTAGACAGCAAAAAATCTAGTGGTAGCTAGAATCGGATACTCCTTTATCTATTGTACACTATAATCTTGAGAATGATCGTACAGAAATAGGATATTCAGGGAAGAGCATTTTGAGTAAAAATAATGTTAAACACAGCCGTGAGAGGCTATTTTTCACGAAAACACTAAATCGTTAGCAAAATTATTCGTTTGAGTCTCTCACGATGAAGAGCTGATTTAGAGCAAAAATCTGAAATTGGTAAATATATGACTTAAACAACAATTTTTGGACAAAGATTCTAATGGAGCTGAAATTAATCTACAATCTACACCGTCGTTCCTTCCTTTTAACCGGCTATCAATTATAAAAAGTGGCGTAAGTGGACATTTTATATGGTAAAGATTGGCTCAAAATCATACAAAATTGCATTTTCAATAAAATATTTCAGCAAATAAATGAGAGATGAGTAACATAAAAAGAGCCGAGTGTATAGATCAATGTTTTCCAAATTGTTGAAAAAAATCTTTCCGATGTATTTTAATAGTGATCCCATGTCTAGGTCTGGACCAGAATTTCACTGCAAGTTCAGAAACAGTTATTTCGAGAGGAAATGGAAAATGAAAGAATTCCATCACCAAAGTCAACCAATATTGCTGTGTGTTACTGCCCATTTAAAAAATGTGAAGAGGATAGGGAAATATATGATCTAATCTTCATAATTCGTTTGAGAATATTATTTCTATTGATAACAGCAACATGAGCTTAGGTAAGTTAGATTTGAGAATAAACACCAAATGAATACCATAAACAATACAATAAACAGAATTTATATAGCGCCTTAGTATATAAGTATGAACAAAGCGCTTTGAAGAACAAACGAATGCGATATAGTCAATACTTTGTCTATTCGGCGGTAATTCTAGCTGAAAGTGTTAATGAAAAACAAAATCAAAATCAAATTCGAAAAATTTTCTTTGTAATACATGAATAAGCAGTTTAAATCCAAGGATATGTACTTCAGTATAACTGCATTATTTCCTCGGGCATGGAATAAAGTGATTGTGATGCTTCAAACCATTGTCGCTTTTAGGCTTAAAGTCTTCTAAATAAATGCAGATCAATAATTCCATCTTGTTTTATGTTCAAGTAGAGAATCATTTATAAGTGGGTGTTGTAATATCTAGAGGCAAAACAAATGTAATCAAACATCATAAAAGCAACACAACAACTCAAGATTAAACGTGTCTTCTTGCAGATAGTATTGAGCCGATATGGATTAACTATATTAGGTCACAGACCTTCTGCTCAGGATCTCTCTAAAATGTTTTGTTTGGTTGTTTCGTCTGATTTAGTTTGAAAATGTTAGAAGAACCAAAGGCTATACAAGGGCAACAATGCATGGAAATACGTCAAGGAAGACTGCTTTAAAATCACAGAATTTGTTGCATGACAATCTAATTGTAACTGTCAGCTTCGAGCGCGCACTGCCATTTACGGTTCAGTGCGTTAACACAAGAAAAGTCTCAGGTCAACCTATGTTGAGTTTTTGATCATTTGGCATCAAAATCATTTAATTTCACCTGATATTGGTGTGGCGTTTAACTGTGAGAGTTCTGAGAAACTTAGCCATTTTCCCATTGAAAACTGCATAGTAGATAGTTAATGGCATTGAACCATATGGGAGCAAAAAAGCTGAATCACACAACCCTGATTATCTTTTTGAAACGAATATATTAGGTGGCAGCTTCATACATTCAAACTAAACAGATTGGATAGAATAACTTGGAGAGTGGGTTAGTACTTTCCTAATTGAGTGAGATGGAGGTCCTGACATGAGTTGTTCAGTCCACAGCTCAGATTATTTATCTATATGGAAGTGGAAACACGAATAGCTACACGAATCACAATTTTACGCTAAGTGGTTTAAGTGACAATTAATTCAAAATAGCAAAATAATTTGTCCTTTTAGAGCTTGTGCTAGTATACATACATAGTTGTAAATTATACAGAAGTTTGCTACATAACAGCCTACTCTAAAAAGTGGGATAGTCACTGCAACAGGAAAATGACAAAATAGATCAGAAATAAATGTAGTAGAGTACATGTACTGCGTTATGATTCGTATATGATATTCAGCTGAAATTTAATATGAAAGGTGCCAGTGATTAGTTTGTTGCAGTTGAGTTTAAGACGAGGTTGATTTGTTCAATCAAAAAATTGTACCATAAGCGAACATCGAAAGTCACAACGTGCATGTAGGATAAAGGGTTATAAAATGTTAATTATATGATACATACTTTTTAATTTTTATTACAAAATGAAAGTCTTTCTACGTCGTTTGCTTTTTTCTTCTTCCTTTTGTTCTCTTTCGTCTTCCACTTTCTTCGTCCCGTATTACGGCTTCTGCAAATCCGTACTGCTTCGTGTTGTTGAAATGAACACGTCTTTCTACGTTGTTTACTTCTCCTTCTTCTTTTTTTACTTACTTTTTCCATTTTCTTCTTCCGTCGTACTACGCGTCCACCGCATGCGTTGTGCGTATCTCGCTATCTATTATGTGTCCCATACGCATACGACCGTACGCTGGTCTTAGTGCACTACATAGTAACTTTGGTAGTTTTCATACTAACCAATCACAGTTTTCACCGTTTGTGAAGTTAATTCTTTACCAGTTTCAACAAACTATAGTTACTCCCTGTAATCAAATATCTCACGTTAGCTGTCATAACTAAAGGTCTAACATCAGACATAGCCATATGTTTTATTTACTAGTGGAAAGCAATGTTTCAAGGTCACTATCGACCTTCATCTCAACTCCATCCTCTTTCATTGAGATTGTCAGCTCAGAAAGAACGTTCATTTGATTTCATCACATTTGTTTATGTCACATCCGTGTTTACATTAGACGTACTTTTCTAAGGGATAAATCATTTCATTTCAGAATTGCAAGGCAAAATAGTATAAGAAACGAATGCGAAACTATATGTTCTTTGCAAAATAGCATATTAAAACCTAATCGAGTGCAAATATATTGTGTCATGAAGTCAAACGACATATAAATAAGCCAAAAGGGACAATAGAAGACAACCGTGACTTTTAAATAAATGTTATTTGGCCGTTGTTTAGTCACGCCACAGGCAATTATGTAAAGTAATGTAATTACTGTTTAGCCCTGCAAGAAATTATAAAAGAATGAAGTAACAATGTTTCCGTGTTCTGCTCTAGCAGATATAACACCGTACACACAGGGCTTGTTATCTCAGTGGTTCACTGAGCATACAAGCACAACAAAATATCACTTTTGCCTTCTGGATTATTTTTGTGACTTTAAGCGCCAGAAATATCCACGATTAAAATCAATTGCCGTGTACTGAAACTAGATTTGTTCTATGTAAATTATTAAATATAATAATATTTGCATTATTCGTTATTGAATGATGGCCAGAAGAAACAGTCAGAAAACTATATATTTAATCTTATCAGAGGACATGAGTAACGATTGTATAAAACCCTATCCCAATGCGATAAAAATAACTCTTAAGTCATACGAGTTTTGTTGGCAGGAACATAGATGACACATTGAGTCAAAAAAACTCCATTATGCAAGTTTTACCCTTATTATGTAGTTGTCAGTCTTGTCTTATCAGGGTATATTAACACATCTATTCACTCAGATTGTTATGCATAGTCGTGTTAAAAGTCGATCGATACATGTTGAAATCAGTACAATTCAGAGCACAGCGGTTTTCGCCATCCGGCCAAAGTGTTTTTAAAATGCGTAAAATGAGCCTGGTTTTAATGCTAATTATTGCATGTTCTAGGGAAGTCTGATGATCTTTATATGTAAGCACTCAGAACGCTTCTCACCATCCTCTATTGTTATGCATAGTCGTGATAAAAGTCGATCGATACATTTTGAAATCAGCACAATTCAGAGATACACCTTTTTGCTTTGATATTAATTTTCTCGGTCAGATAAAAAACAATCATTTTTTTCAGTGATGTCAGATAAAAACATGGTGCTTGGATATACCTGTTTTAAACGGAGGGTGGTCATACATTTGCAAATTGCGTTTATTTGCGAACCGCGAAAGACGGGTGACCGCTAGAGATATGAAATCCAGACATGGTTATTTTGAATAGAGCATCTGTGTTGGAAGTAAACAATTTTAATAAGGAACCTATATTTTATTATTAGCATTATTGCTAGTATTTATAAAGGAGCCTTCAGAGACAAGACCTAATTCTTACAAAGCACAAGTTGTAGACATTCATGTGTTCAATTCCCCAAACGGTACAGAAGTATGGATTTAAAAGTTACCCTGGCCGAAAAGAATTTGTAATATGCACAATGCATTATTACAAAGTTTGACAGTTTCCCAAAAGACAAGATTGTAAAGACACTGAAGGCAAAGATATGTTTCTCGTCTTAACTTACTAACATAGATGACAAATTGAGTGAAAGAAAACATTATGCCAGCAGCCTTGTACAAACTCCCCTATCATTGACATGTGACGTTTTACCCTTATTATGTAGTTTTCAGTCTTGTCTTACCAGGGTATGTATAGTACACCTTCTCTCTTTACAAAAATGCAAATGTCTAATTTTCAGTTATTTACTTTTTCTGATTTACCGAATCATTGATAGTGCCTCAAACTAACCAAAATAGCCTTCATAAGACACCAAGGTGACTCGTTACAAAGCTCTTTGAACAAGTTCATTAGGAATGTTTATTTTAACTGTGACATGACATGCTTAACAAGGACGAGGGGGCCTACGTACTCAACAACATCTTTGACCAACTCAATACGCCCTATACGGTGCTTGCTGTTACCCATAAAAGGAACCAGTCAGATTTTATAAGTTGCCAGTCTGATGAAGCCACTAGTGTAGTGGTGAAACGTCATTAAAACTAATCACTTTCGTTTAATAGGAATTGTTAAAAATTAACAAAATTCACAGTTTTACAAAGCTGTTACCATTCCAGAGTTATTCACTTGAGACAGCATGGAGTAAAGCATAAAATTAGTAACGATATCATATATTGTTTATGTTGTTTATTTTAATGAATTCAGGTTACAAAGCTTTGATTTAATACAGCCCCTAGAGACATTTCATTTTTCAACTTTCAAAAGCTCATTTGACGTGTCGAGGCCCTGACTAAAATAAATCCCGAGAACATAACCCACCACTTACTAATTTTCCTTTGCTCGTTCTATGAAAATAAAAAATGCAAATCAAAATAAAGCGTTACCTATATATTGGTGAGACTACAGAGGTAATAATTATGGTGCCAAATTTTAGTCATTTGGTTCTTAAAGTTAAAGTGAATCAAATCCCCTTCACGGCTGTGGTGCAAGGCAGACATGACATTTTGATTTGAAATTGACGTAGACTACGTAGTTGATGAAACCAGGCACAAAGGATCTTACTAAAGTAGCATTTCATGTTATAAGATACGGTATATATCTTGAGGTTTGGCATTCAGATATGTATGATTATTGATAATTTAGATTTAAAAATACCTACTACTTGGTCCAAAATAGATTCTTTCAAACCGACTCACACCTTGGGCGTAGAGCTTGGGATTTGTAATATATTGAAAGACTATATTAATGTTTGGAAAATGATATGATATGAAATCCAGTCCTGGTTTTTTTTAAATATAGAAGTATTCAAAATTTTCCTAAATACCTATATTTTATTATTAGCATTAGTGCTAGTAGTTATAACGGAGCCTTCAGAGACATGACCTAATTCTTACAAGGCACAAGTTTTAGAAACTCATGCGTTCAATCCCCCCAAACGGTACAGAAGTGTGGATTTAAATGCTACCCTGGCCGAACAGATTTTGTAACTTTGTATAATGCAATTACAAAGTTCGACAGTTTCCCAATAGACAAGATTGTAACGACACTGAAGGCTAAGATATGTTTCTCGAGTCAACTTACTAACTTTACATAGAATCTTCTTTGTAATATAATATACGAGATAATATACAATTAATTCAGATTTATATTTTTTATTGAGTTTGATGTATCACTGATATTTTATTACGAAGCCTATTTATTATATTGATAAAATGGACTAAAGATGAATGAATTGCGTTTTCTGAACATTCAGAATATTTTCTTTTAATAAAAAACATCTAAAAGGCATCTAAAACGTCTGCGTCTGCAAATGCACCTCTTCTCTGATATAAGAATCGTTCAATAATACACACATGACGCTAGTCAGTCGATGGCTATTGTTAAACAAGACCCACTCAGTCACTTAATTAGGCACTGGAAACGATCGATAAATATCAGAAAAAACCTATAATACTTGGTACTGTATATTTTTTTTCAAATCCTGGTGTTAAACTTATGTGTGAAATTTAGGCTTCTAGTGTAAGATTTTCGATTTTTACAGGTTTCAGCTTTGCCCGTGAGCTTTTTTGGGGTCAACGTTTTTGCTTTTCAAAATAACATAATTCGCTAAGGAAAAATATTTCCCAACTTTCTAAAGCACATCATATTAGGGCTGTCATAGTTTTGTCATAATTTTGGTTTTGATTGCACCATTTTCAATTCCGACCACCAATTTTGTTAAAATCAACCCACGGATGGATGATTTTGGAAGCCATAATAAAATATCGATTATTTCTGCTGGTTATATTAATTTTATTAGAAATGTTAACACATATTCGTTTTTTTCTGAAATCTTTTGGTCATTCAGCGTACTGGTTTCAGATAATCTGTTATTTAGCATCCAGGTTTCAGATGGCTATGAAGGGCAGTTCTTGAAATCTAGTACACAGGAGAAAAATACATAACGGTGAATAATAGAAATGGGCACTAGAAGTTTATGTACACTTCATTCCATTTCAATCATACAATATAGGCCAGATAAAATAGGTAGACATCGTCACCCACACCAACAGCACATTTTTGCGCAAGAGTTCTATAATGTAATCTACCAAAAAACGTTTCAAAACGTAAAAAGCGGCCAAAGTTTAAAAAATCTTTCCTGTGTGGCTTTTCACCCTTTTTTAAACTTGGTCCCATTTAGTAAAGTAGTATTAACATGAAGAATGAGTCCTAATTTTTACATGCAACAATGTACTCTTATAGGTTTAAGACTGTTCGAAAGCGGTGCAATATGACGTAGGCTACCGTATGTATTATCAAAAAACATTTCAAGGTTTATGTTTTATTATATTGCGTGATCATAAAGAGTAGTAGAGTATTATATATACTTAGCAAATTGACTGTGTGTCAACCTGCTACATATAGGCCCTACATCTGTACATAAGGCGCAGAATCGCACATGACGATGAAGAATTTAACAAAGTGAGTATTTGCTACAAAATACATTATAACGTCTATACGGAAAAAAACTTCAATTACGCACGAACATTAATTCATTTGCTCTACAAAATAAACATTGACAACTAAGAAAACCAACAAGTAGCCTATAGATGACTTCGTATGGGTCTTTAAAAACTTTCATAAATGGGACCAAGTTTAAAAAAGGGTGAAAAGCCACACAGGAAATATTTTTTAAACTTTGGCCGCTTTTTACGTTTTGAAACGTTTTTTGGTAGATATTAATTCTTTTTTTGAGGTAAAAAATATTGCGCGCTAAGTGGTTCTTTGTAGCCATGCGAGGTGAACTAGTTGGATATCCATATTTCGCGGTTAATGGTGCTTTGTAGCCATGCGGGGCAAACTAGTTGGATATCCATATTTCGGGGTGAGTGGTTTTTGAAGCTCCGAGGGGCAAACTAGTTGGATATCCATATCTCGCGGTTAGCGGTTCTTTGTAGCCCTGCGGGGCAAACTAGTTGGATATCCATATTTCGCGGTTTGTGGTTCTAGTGGTTTTAACGACCCATAACCACCCCAGTCAGCTGCATACCGCATCCAGCTATTTTAATTATCAAAATACTAGTTTTTTAATGCTATGGGGTAACAGAATTATTAAAAAAATTAATAGCTGAACCCAATAGTTCAGCCAAGGACTGGAAACGACATATTGATGACTTTATATAGAGTGTATTCAATAAACCCAAGGCGGAACGAGAGTTGCTAAGTAACCGCTATCCGAACCATAAACACACATGCATGATCAGACAACGAGTATTCAATTTCCTCATAGCATCCCACGTTGTACACACGTCAGTCGAATTTGGCGGTGTTGGTTTGTTAGCCCTCCAAGTTATAACATCGTTCACTTTGTGTTGAACATTGTATGTGGGCCTCGCTGTAATAACATAAAGATCAGTATGATCAGTGTGGTATCACAGAGCAGACCCTTGAGAGGGTCTGCTCATTTGGCTCATTGCATGGCAGTCGGACTCGCCATTGTATTTGATCATTTGTGTATGGAGAGCAATGGCGACCCGTCATTGTATTTGTTCATGTGTGTATGGAGAGCCACTCTTGGAGCCCATGGGACTTAGGCTAGGTCCTCAGGTAGAGTCAGACGCTGCATGTACTAGAAACGCCCATTCTTGATTCTGCGTTCATTCAATGTTAGCATTAAATTTGTATTGCCCGGCGGCCCCGCGTAATGGAAAAACCTGAATTTGTTACATAAAAAGAAATTAAAATTAAAAAAAGCTAGGTTCCACCTGAGTACATATTAAATTGGTGTAGAAATTGTTTTCAAATATATATATGAATTTAGACAAACATACGGGATATAATGAACCTTTGACATGACGCCATGATGACATGATTTTATTAGTCGTTTTGTATATCACAATACCAGTATTTGTAATTTTATATTATATAGAACTAATATTTTGCATCATAAATGCGCAGTTCATATGCACAGACGATTACTAATCTTCAAGACTTCAAAATAACATGTTACTAAGCATGTAATAGGTGCTGGCCTTGTCCTATTGTACTTGTTCATTTGTGTATGGAGAGCTCACTGACCTGTTAATAGAGGTCAATGGGATAGCTTCTTTATGGGGCACTTCTCCATCGGTTTCAGGGCGCAGTTCATTGAACTCAGCGGGATTCTATTGCAAGTGCTTTTATATTATTACAAAACGGATCGTGGTTATTGCCTTGACAAATCTAATACATAATTCATACCAGGGATTAATAAATCCAGGGGTGCGGACATTTCATTGGTCGCAAACCACCGGGATTCGATACAAGTTTGCGTTGTAAATGAATGCGTGAATAAGAGTGTCATCCCCTTGGCGCGATATTTGATTTCTGAAAATACTCAAGTTGCCGTTCAAAATGCCTAAAATCATCAAGATATTGCAATACTGTCTAAAGTGATGTAAAATTGTGGCAAATTTGTATGATTTATCGCACATAATTTCTGCGTAGCGTGGAGAATCATTTACATAGGATTTTGGAGAAAAATGTGATAATTTTAGGGAAATATAGAATGGCGGAAGAAACAAATAAAACATTTTCCTGGAATGTGTAGACCATACTCTTTCTGTTCCTATTGATTTGGATACTGAAATAATTCTTAAAATGAAGCTGTTGGGTGATTTATGTTGGCGTTTCTAGAGTGTGTCATTATTGGCAAACATCTAGGGATATTGTTGAGAGGGCACTCGATTCACGAGATTTCTTTTGCAAGAACGCCAAAATAGCACGAATTTTGTTGGTTTGCGACTGAAGAGTGTCCGCACTATAGATTTCTGCCATTCAAATTAGCTAGTGTCAGTGGGTAAGAAAGTGGCATCTTTTGAATCGTTAAGACAAGCCACATAATCTTATGTAAAACTCTGCTGGGTGTTTCGATCATGTATTATGCGTGTTTGGTCAAGTGAGGGTAATTTGTAAAGCATCAACTTGTGAACAAGTCATAGAGGGTTTGATCATGCTGATGATGTTGCCATTTTGGACGACTTCTGAGTGTTTAAAGCCCAAAATGAATAAATAAAATCGTGTATGCGATATTTGCGGGGATATTTGGGTGCATTGGGCACTTATGGGATGAGTATAATAGATTTCTATGTATACAATTAAGTCTGATATATTTTCGATGGAATATATATTTTCACTTGAAAAGTTAGTAGTTTTCCGAATTGCATTTTCTGAATATTATATAAAAAGTGAGAATAAGACTATAAATGTAAGAGTATGGGATAATTTTGATTGTTAATAAATGCGAAACGCCGGCGGTAGACATCAGCAATATCAGGGATTGCCGCGATTCTTGCAGTAGCTTTTATGAATAGAATACAATAGTGGATACAATAGCGGATACAATAGCGGAACAATAGAGCTCTCTTACGGGCAAATAAACCTCGTCGCGTTTTGCTAAAGTTCACTTCTTTTTGTTCATGAACTAACCGTTATTTTTTTAAACTTGTGGCAAAACTTCGACCGAAGTTTTTAATGTACGTCTATGCTACTCTGTACCAATGTTAGTTTAAATAACAGCACCTGATTGTCATTGATTTTACCAGTCAATACTTGACTTGAGATTACATATATCTGTGATACAAATCTGTGATTAAATCCTCTCAAACGAGTTATATTTAATATCATGACACTATAAGGTATCTACCATACAACTGCCTATAAACTTGACGTAACTAGGCAAGACGATGTCAGAACCTTGTACGTTAGAAAACCAATTAAAAGATGATTGAAGGCATCAACCGGAAAGTTTCCCACCAGTTATATTTATATAACACGATCAAGCAGTGTTTGAGATGATTTAACAGATTGAAGTTACAAGGTGCGCAATTAATAAGAAACTTGAAATTTAAATCACTTAGTGGTCACCAGGACTTCTTTCTTCATTACATTGTCTACTATATTTTAAGAACTACTGGAAAATGGAGGTTTATTTTCCTGACATTATTTGATGAAGTGTTGCTATCTTCATGAAAGTGCAAGTGAAAGACTCATTTTCTGGTCGACAAGGATGACAATTCGGTCTTTCAATTTTAACCTTGATGCGTGACAGATGCGGTATGTTTATTAGAACATTTGATATTAGATAACAGTATATTCCTTAATATCATGTACCTCGTTTTGAGATAAGAAAAGAGCCATTTTAAAATGTTCTGTCCTACAATATGATGTTCACTTTTCTGAGAATATTTTTTGCGCCTTAAGGTTTGCCCTTGTTTTTAAAAAGTAGTTTTTACACTTATCGGTGCTACATTTTGGGTCAACATTATCATGATTATCACCTACTTGAATTTAATATAGTGACATCCTGTAAGTGTTCCTGGGTAGGGATGTTGACCTGGCGGCATGTGTTGATACCTAGCGCTACAGCAGAGTTATCGGTTTTTAAGTAAAATACAATTACTTATTACAATTCATCCATACAGAGTAGAAAGGAAATTAAAGATGTGACAACGTATGTGGAAAAAGATAGCAGTGCTTGTGTCCCTGTATACAGTAAAAACATCGGATACTCTTTGTTGCTCGGAAATGGTATCTATTTATACGCTATTATCTTGAGAATGCTCTTGTAAAACTAGGATGGTTCAGGGAAGAGCATTTTGAGCAGCCTTGATAAGCTTTTTCAAAATGAAAGCGTTACAACTTGTATATACGAGAACGAGAAGGATATATATAATCCACGCAACCATGGCAACTATCAAGTAAACTGTATTGTCAAATTGAAGTATACGTGACATAAATCACCATTCCTTTATAATTTGAAGCGATTTTGACAGGTCTACTTCAGTCCGTCCCACAGATTTATTGAAATAGTGGCTGAGTAAGGATTTGCTACACTAGCGGTATTCAGATGTGTAGGTGATCAGATAATGAAATATCTTGTACTTCTCGAAGGTAAAAGAATTGTTTCAAGTAAACAATTGTTTTCTATTATATTATAAAGAAAAGAATAACAGATTTGAGAAATAAACGCGGAAAAGGGTCCTGAAGTACATTTCATAGTATTATCACGAATTCTAAGGCTTGGTTTTTTAGGGTTTAGGGTTAGAGTGTAGGGTTATTGTTAGGGTAAGAGTTAGGGTTAGGTATATAAAAAATTCACGATGTTCACATTAAGGTTAGAAGTGAAAGTGTAATTTAAATGAGTGGTTGTACTTCAGTATAACCGCTTTATTTCCTCGGGCAAGGAATAAAGTGATTTGTAATGTGACAAAGTATTGCCGCTTTTAGGCTTAAAGTCTCCAAAATTAAGTGGGTGTTGTACAAGTAATGTAATCAGACAAGCGACAACTGAAGATCAAACGTGTCTTCCGGATACTGATCCGACGAATATGATAGATAAACTACATGTTAGTCAGTTAGGAATCGATGATTGCATTTAGGTCATAGACCTATTCATGATCTCTCTAAAAATGCCTTTGATTGTCAGCGCAAATTTGAAGTTTGACTTTGTTTCTGATTTGGTTTCAAAATGTTTTAACAACCAAAGGCTGAGCAAGGCCAACGATTTTCATGACTTTGAATGAAGTTGGGCAGACATCGGGTACTAGTAAGCTGGTTTTACAATATATTCATGTCAGATGTATTTCAATTTTAAGAACTTGATCAAGACAACTATGTTGCAGAATTCATTCCTCAATTTAGTAGAGTAACGGAACAAAAGATATTTACGGAGTAACCCATCATCATGCCAAAATAAATGTGACATTTTCAAGATTGTCAATAAGTTGATGCACAACAAACTACAGGGCTCCTATTTTTTTTGAAAAAAGACGAAGAGAAAAAAGGGTAACTGCTTCCAGTAATGATTTAGTAGTAACTCTTTTGCTGTTTGTTCGGGGCTGCTTACTTGGTCGGTCGTCATGCTTTTTCTGTAAAAAGATTAGACAACAAATGAAAATAATAAACTCAACAAATGAATGCTTGTTCTCTATTGACAAAATGGGTTGGGTATATCATTTTTTTAATCGCTTCAATCGCCACTAAACTGTTCAAAATGCATAGTCATAGTATATCTATCAAATTAAAACAAGTAACACTGTATGGTATTTATATATTGGGGCATATAGTTTTGTAGACGTTTCCTCCATTTTATTTTCAACGTAATAATACATTCTCTATTTTCAACACTATAATACAGTTCTTTTTGTAAAACAATACAATACGAAGCAAATCTTCTTGATATATACAAAGCAATACCAAGCAATTAAAACAGGATTCCGTCACTCAATGTAAAACCGCCTCTACTTGTCAAGTACGACCACTAATTTATTGAGGGCGTTACTAGCCAACATTCGTATACTATGCGTAAAGCATCAATTTTAGCTGAAGTCGTCGAAATGGCAGGTTGCATCTTATGTATGCTAACTTGGCGGGTGCTTTAGAATCAATGACATTGCTTTAAGGACTATGCATACTTTTGATTGGCCATAGCCAATCGTCTTCTGTTATTACACTTTTTCATCGAGCATACATTGTGTTCATGACCAGCGCATGGGTAACATTATTTGAATGCTTGTGATGTGTTTGTAAAAGGGGGTCGTGCAGTGGTACGACTTTTACTGCTTAATCATTCAACGTTTTACTGTTATGGTATCTACCTTTGAAAAGAGCATTGATCTGGCTTATGAAAGTGCAAATGCAAACCAATATATTGCTTTGTTACTGATAAATATGGACGGATTGTACAAGATATTCTAATTATATTTACGTATTTAGGTATCAAACGTTACAGGACAAGATACGTGCGATATTTGAAACCTTGAGGAATCAAACAACGTCAACATGTGATCGAGTACCAACTTAATGAAGTTCGTGAAGGCAAGAAGGCATATGGGCTTATTTCTACCGGTTTGAAGTAAATCTGATACTCCTTTGAGTGGTACGTATCAATATACTGATAATGAAAACATTGATCCACACGTCTTTGAACATCGTGATCCAGCAGGTGGTAGAACTTCAATTTCTAAAGGTGAAGGTAAATCTCGATCAAAAGCATTCGGAATAGTGCTCTGACGTTTGAACAATTAAAACGGACAAAAATAAACTAGTATAAATGTTACATTATTCAACCAAATACATCCAGTAAATGAATTTGCACTACTTCGGCATTGTTGCAGGAAAGTGTTACATTGTAGTGCTTACGTTAGGAACAAAACTACTTTACATTATCCCAGCTAATACTTACAAAAGAATGCTGTATGACAAGTGACGCAAACGGATATTTTACACCAGTGATACCTAAACTGAACGCTGACTTTTAAACGCAAATCGGTTACGTTACCCAATTGGGATATAGCCTGTACATAATGTATTGGTAATGGTTTCTATACCTTCAAGCATCAACAGTTTATAAACAAGTTCTGTCAGACATACCCAGGAGAATCAACACTATTTTGCTAAACCACATCAAGTTCCAATTGTGTCTGGTGATATCGCTAAATGATACAAATCCAGATTGGTGTTATGTTGTTTGAACATTCGTCAGGAATCTCCACTGATTTGCATCTTTGTACTTACGTGAGCAGAAAACATGTTGTCGTCTTGGTAATGTAATAAAGTACTTTACCTTCATCATCCATCGTTCTCAGAGGTGGACGAACTGCTATATAACCTATATCTTGAAGAAACTAAAACACGGATGAGTGTTATCTTCGAGTAGAAATCTACATTGCAACTTATATCTTTCTACAATGATTTCTCTGGATATGGTGTTGTGCATTCAATAGTTGAAATGGATAACAGTGTTGATGAGTTCAGACTAAGAATGGAATACTTTGGCAGAGAATATGAATTAAACAATTTGGATCCGTTGGACTCATATAATGCAAGCTTCTCTAATAATCCGTATGATTATCCTGATGATTATGATTTTCCTGAGACTACCAATTTTCCTCATGTCCATATAGCCGTGAAATCTGTATTGGCACTAAGTTACACGTTAATGATGGCCATTTGTGGCATTGGTAATCTATTACTTTGTTACGTTGTCTATAGGTTCCGGCGTATGCGGACTACTACTAACCTTCTCATCGGAAATTTGGCACTTTCAGATTTTTTAGTAGCCGTTATATGTGTGCCGTTTAATTTCCACTATTACCTTCATCAGTCGTGGCCGTTTGGAAAACCTATGTGTGTATTAGTGAGTTACCTTAAGGCGACATCGCTCTATGTGTCCATTAATTCGCTTCTGACAATTGCTATAGACCGGTAAGTACAAAGTGTTCAAACAACGTAATTCAAGACACATAGTCCATGTAAATACTTGAACATGACTTGGGTATTCAGTTTGCTGAATTCATTGTGTGTGATTTTGTTAAAATAAAGTAAGTTGGGTTGAGTTTGGGATGTAATTTAACGTGGTGCGTTTAATGTATATGTTTGTGCTTTAAAACAAGCAGCTTGTCTAACGTAAACTTACCATTTTCCGGGTTGACGTGGATGACAATTTTTAAATATTAACAAGGCGTAAATTCCAGAAGTGTCTTCCATAGGGGGGGGGGGCGGAATTCATCTGGAATAGCCCAATATCCGCTTGTGTGTGTGTGAAGGGGGTAGGTGTATGGGGGTGGTGTGGGGTGTGTATGTGGGAGATGAGGGTAGGGGTGTCTTTTTGTTAATGTATTTTTTCTTTGTTCAGTACATATTGTTCAGTACATAAATATTAATTTTGTCAAAACGTAAATCAATGTGATAGTAAAAGTGAAAAAAGTGAGAGATATTGGAATTCGTGTGTTCATTCACCACATTATGTATGAATGCTTATTTGTTTGTGTGGATGTCCGTATGAATGATCAAAAACTCGTGATTTGGCCTATATTCAATTACATTGAGTGACTTTTTGGTGTCTGGTTTGCGGCCAAGAATTTTATATTATACATAACAATTGCCATAAGACAAATGAAACACCATATGTGGTGTGATGAAGCAAAATCAGTGTAAAGTTGGGCATATTTAATTTGATTGGTTTTCTGGTGTATAATATCTCACAATAGTTGATAGTGATATTAGTCAGGGCCCGCGCCGCCACGCAACGGCGGCACGCTTGTTGCTCCTCAATGATCACGCGATGGGGGGTTCGCGTAATACACGTGCGAGAACTTAGAACGCGATTCGGCGGCTTAGATGTTCGTGATGGTTTCGTTCATTTAAAACAACGGGGATGTCCTCACAAAGGTAACTTTATTTTTGTCTGAAAAAAGGCAGTTTTTCTCGCAAAAATTACATTAAAACTGAATAAGAATGAGAATAAAAGATAGGATTTTGTCTTTTGCCTATCTAATATCGTGTCATAATGGATGGGCTGGCCAATATTTTTATCGTAGTATTATGACACGATATTGTATAGGCAAAAGACACAATCCTATCATTTATTCTCTAATGTTTTAACATAATTGTATACAGCATTTTCAATGCTTCATTTTGCAGAAAACCCTATTGAAATTGAGCATTTAGTTCCAAAGATAATTATGAATAGTTGAAGTGTTTCCAAAACAATATGCAACAAAAGAAATTACTGTCTTTGTTTGCCTATATCTGAAAATCAATATGTCCGTCTTCCGTCTGATTTTGCTTAATCATGTCACATATTCCTAACACGTTACGGTTCAGCCAAAGATCACGAAGAAAAATGAATTTTATCTTATCCAATCCTATTGCACAAATTCAAGATTTATTAGATTAATTTCCACCAGTCTTCAAGTCTTTTCAAACTTTAGGTCTAGTATCATATTCAATCAATTGTTATATTTTTGACGCTATTGGCGGTGATGAGTTTGAAAATGAAAGTACCTAAATCCATGATAAATTGACTATTGGCATTTTGGATATAAATCTGAAATACATTCCCAAATAATAAAATAGGCTAATCTGATTCTCAGAGTTACCTGCAGATATGGATGATTTGATCTTATCAGATTGGTTGGTTATCAATTAATATATCGTGACACTATTCTCTCTGCGAGACAAAAGGTTCTGAGTTGTAATGTTTTTCCAAGAGTGAATTGACTCATGCACAAATAACCCAAATCACAAAACTAAATACATCATTTTGTGCCATTTGATAGCATTTATTTCAGGATTTATTTCAGGACATCAAACTAAAGTAATATGGTTTGTCATAGTAAGGAATTGGTAAACAATTTTATCAATGCTTCGTTTTCACACCTGCACCTGAAATATATCATGTACTTTGTATACAATAACAGCTTCTCCGTTAACACGATAAACGTTAATAGGAAAGATGCAAAGTTAAACTGCAATTTAAAAGGAAATCCAGAAAGGACTTGTACATAAGCTAGGATGCGACGAATCTTGATTTACTAGTTTTACTATGCATATAGAAAAGGTCAGAAGGATCAAACTGGACACAAAAGCAAATGCATCGGGATACGCACTTCATTAGGTTGTATAGACTTACGCAATCTGCTCTATTTAACGGTAAACCATGGATAAATACACAGACAAAGCTGAATTGACACGTAGTCGCTGAGCGAAGAGCTATTGGTTTTTAACGAATAAAGTAGAGCGTTTCTCCCAGCGAAACAAAAGCACAGTATCTCATTGGTCAACAAAATTGCTAGTCGCTCAGCTACTAAGCTTTAATTCAGCTTTGAATTGATACCTGCCTCTGACTGGTTAACAATATGTACCTGAAACGTCACTATTATGGCCGTTAAAAAGAGATACACATTATTATGTAAAATGAAACTAATTTCGATATTTGAATTCTTGCTAAAGATAATAATAACAGTCACTTAGCTGACGAAAAGAACCTGTTCTACGGGCCAGACCAACCCAGAATACAATTTGCGTTTGGAGAATTGTTTTGAATGTTGATGCTGTATTATTTGATTTCAAGGATAAAATCATAATAAGATATTATCCTCTACGAAATGTAAAATACAGCTGACATATAAAATTAATTATCAACGCCACATAATGAAAGTCTTTGACACAAACCATTTTGAGACGGATATATTTATAGCTATTATCTCATTTTGTTTATATTTGATTTTTTTGGTTTTTGATTTCAAAGTTTTCATAGTATAATTCCAAAAATGTTTGTTGCCTTTCTCAATGGTATATGCCGATCGATCCTTTATTGAATGGTATGACGTCATCGGAAGATGATGACGCCCTCTGGATCAATTGGTCATAGACGTGACTCTGTTGGAAGCCCCTCGTCGCCGTTTATTAAATAATGATCTCCTATGCAATGTACATTGTAAATTTAACTAATTTCGACATACAAAATCCTGTATTTATTTCAACGATAATAATACCAACGTCATAAAATTTCTCCAAACGTAACTTGTTTTAACATCAAATTCAAGATTATTTCCTGATTATGTAAATGGATTGCGATACAAATCCATCATTTTCTTACTGGATAGTAATATCAACGTCACTGAATAAATTTGTCAAAACATAACCTTTTAAAATAATCTTTCAGAATAATAATATCAACATCACAAAATTAAGATTATACAAACATAAATTGAAGACTTGAGCTCAAGAAGACCGTAAGTCCACTTGGCTCCTCAACATGTATACACTAAAGTTACGTATATTTTCTAAGGCTTTTATAATATTTAATACATGTTCCAGGATGAAAACATCATGAAAGGTTGTGAAACATTTGTTTTGGCCCCTGAACATGTATAAAACATTACTAAGGGGAGACACGTAAACGAATCTGATACGATTGTCCGTTTTCGGCAGTACAAAGTCTGATGTCAATGCCGATATGAAGCTCTTGCACTGCGGATTTTGAAGACAATTTTGTAACTGTAATATCATAACATCGGAGAGCAAGTTTCCGATTTGACTTTAAAACGGCAATTGATCGAGCTATCACTCTTTTCAAATCAAGTATCGACCTATGAGAATACTTCGAGTACCACTTACAAAACAACAATAGGCAGTACTCAGTGCGTGACGAGAATCAATATTGATTTATCTAGAAGTTCATCACCAATCTTGTACTACTATTTATAGAATAAATAGATCAAAATGACATTATATGGTTTGTGTGAGCTCCAGGCTAAAATTCCTATCTATGTGAATAACTCAATATTATAGTCCTATTATAGGTATAATTATTGTATTTTATATTTTTTTCCAAATTTGCCAACTATAAAGTGCTTCAGTTCTCCCTTTTATTTAGAAGAAGGAAAAAAACCTATCCAATTTTCCAGCTATACCAAAGAACATGACTTCCATATTCATGAAACAGTTAGTTACGATTTATATGTATTTAAGTATATATTTATTCATTCGTTAATTCACATCATTATGGTTAAAATTACATACCTTCCTTGTACAATGTCTATAATACAATGACGTACAGTACACGCAAAATCATGCATGCACTGAAGCTAAACTGCCCCGGAATCTACCCGTACATAATGAGCGTAAGCATAGGCCTTACATTCAGCTCTCACTTGTCACGGGTTGATGACTATTCCCTTTTCTATTCCATTTTAATTACTATTTTTTTAGTTATTTAGACTTGACATTACACACACTGAAAATTTTTCCGGAGTGGTTCGAAAAGGGTTATTTTAGATCTTACAAACCACTAGCTTAAAAATACTACATTTCATGTTATTTTCGATCTTGTACATTTGTAATCATTCATTCATTCATAATAATATAGGCCTACGTAAAATATGTTGACAATATCCATGATAAATCAAACAATATATCTACCTGTACCAGTCATTATTTTTCATGAATACTTTCGTTAACTTGCTCGTCTCGGTGAATAAAAATACAAACGTTTTTCGCATCGCAGGAAATTCTGGCTTCAGAAACGCCTTAACACACTTATTTTGAACACCAAAGTAAGTTGGTTCATTACGAAAGATAAATAGAAAATAATAACAATAACAGTAAATAAATAAAATTATAAATCATCAATCATAGGCCTACTCAAAAAATAATTTGACGCATTTAATACTCACATAAAATAAACATTTTGCAAGATTGCATCAATGCTATTCAATCAGTTTATGAATATACCTGAATGTTAAATACAAATTTTGTTATTTAAATTAGCTCTAAGATCTCAATTTGAACTCAATAAAAGTAAAATTATAACTAAATTTTATTCAGTATTTATAAGCTGATTAAAGCAAAATAAAGCAACCATCTTGCAAAATATTATTCCATTTGTATGCATGCACTAAATTATTTTTGAGTGTTGCATTAAGACGGGCCTATTACAGTTTTAGGCGTAAAAATTTGTTTTCCATTGACTCAAACTTTCCGCGTGTAGTGATTAGGTCTATATTAAAGTTTGGTATTACGGATCATGCAAAACGCCGCTGTTACATTAATATTTACAGTGCATTAGTATTCAAGAAGTGTATACAGTAGACCCTATAAGCGCACGCTGATGTTAAGCCTGATCCATTTTAGTATAACATGTTAATTATTATGTCTGAATCTGAACCTCTTCCACGTCGTCGCGTTGCACTGTGCGTTGATCTGCACGGGCTTTGCATCTTGCTTTCTGACAAATATTATTAAGTTCTCTAACTGTCGCACAATTGCTGTTGGTATACCATTGATTGAATCCTGGGAATTGATGTTTGGCCTGATGAAAAATGGCTGTGAGGATGTTCGTGTCCAGCTGTTCAATCCTCATGAGTTTGAGATTCTCACGACTCCTAGAGAACCCGGTGACATTCTTTGACGCCAACTCTTCCTGAGAAAACTCCGCTCTCAAGAGTTTCATGCACAGAAGCCGTCCATTATCGTCATCCACAGTCTTCTTTTTCCAGCTTACCTGCTGGAGTATGTCCTTATACCATGTGACATTTCGTGGTAAAGCTTGGTCTCCACCAAGCAAAAGCTGACCTGCAGATGTTGCGCTGAAGTAACGAGCTTCAAACGGATTTCTTGGTGCAGCCAATTCTGTTGGAACAGGCGTGACAGGTGTGGCGGGCGTGACTAGTATAGTAGGTCTGGTGGACGCGGCTGGTCTGACGGGCGTGGCAGGAATGCCAGGTATAACGGAGGTAGCAGGTAGGTCTATATCAATTATGTCGTGGGTGGGCATGGTGGCGGGCGTTCTTGTCGTCTGGTCTGGCGTGATGGGCATGTAGGTTGTCGGGGGCGTTGTGGTAGCTTTGCTCGTAGTTGGTGCTTCATAATTGCTGCTCATCTGCTGAAGCTTGCCGTATATCTTTTTCATCAGGTCTCGGTCTTGTTTTCGTTCAGATGCCAAAGCGTCCTTCAATGAAGCTATTTCAGTCTGTACGTTGACCATCGTTACACTCAAATGTTCAATTGTTGCTGATATTTGGCCTGCAAATTGTAGTAGTTGAGCTATGCCGTCCTTCTTCTCCACGCTCTTTAAACGCGATGTTATCGCTGCCATCGCTGCGTTGGCCTGGAATCTACTCAGAGGAAGGTCTTCGTCGTCACCTGACTCGTCATTTTCAAGCACGTTTTCATCTCCATGCGGACCTGTAACGTATATTAGATGGAACAAAAAACAATATTATATAGTATATAATTATTAATTGACCGTCCATAAATGGAGTAGGCCTACATGTAGGCCTATAATATCATACAACTAGTACAAGGACTACATTATAATAATAAGCAAATAATATATAACAACATTAACAAAATGTATATTAAATAAGGATATCATCATTGCATTATCTTTAACATGTGCATTACATTTGTATGTATAAAACATTTTTTTAAATGTGCGCACTGCGCAATACAAAGTAATAAAACTTACGTTTCTGTTTCGATGGGTGATTTGTTTCATCTTCCATGTTCACGATGGTATACTATATTATAAGATGTAATTCTCTGTAACTGATGTGTTCCCCCGTCAAAGTGATAGCTTAAAATGATGATAGTGATATTCAGAAGTTCATGGTTTTCTATTTTAGGCCTATTAAAAAATTACGTAATTTGTCAATACTCATCACACCTCACAATAGAGGTCATCATCACATTGTCAGTTTATCCTTTCAGTCGTGACACTTTGCTGCTTAATGGCTTAATTGGTTTTAAGTTTGCGTCGATAACAACGGTAGGCGATAAACATTAACAGTATATTCATTTTATTTGCCGAACCCGCGATTTGGTAGCCCAATTGGGCGACTTTTGATGATTTCCCCCGCGACTTTTGATCCTATAGAAACCAATGGTAAAGAGAAAATTTGGGCGACTTTTCGATTATTTGATCCGCGATTCGGGCTGAAATTTTTTGGCAACCCTGATTATTATAGCTAGTCATTGGCTTTAACCATGCTTTAAACACATCTGATTGCATTCTCTGTAATAGTATTAAACTCACATCTAGTATTATGGATATTTCTCCGATTTCGAATAAATCTGCGTCCGATTGGGATATCTCGCCTTTGGCTTTTCCGGACCGTGGTGTTTCACAGCAGATAGAGTTGAACATTTCCATTTATAAATTGCACTGCTCGTGTAATCTAAAATATAATATTCGCGGGAGAATTTTTAGGCCTATAACACATAGCCCAACATATTTGGACTTTTTTTGTGGTAATTTTTAACAAGAAATTTGATTTTAACAGCTACAATTAATATTTATGATTATTTTAATTAATTAGTTTGTATGTGAATGGAATGAGTCACACATCGACCCACAAACCTTGATTACAAGCGCGACCACGATCAATAGACATGCTCCACGGAGGGTAGCGGTAAATCCTCTTGACAACAATAGCATGTAATTGGTCGGTCATTGCACTGCTCGTGCAACGTAAAATATAATATTCCCGGGAGAATATTTAGGCCAATATCATTTATCCAAACATATTTAGACTTTTTGAGTGGTGATTTTTAACAAGAAATTTGATTTTACCAACTAAAATTAACATTTATGATTATTTTAATTAATTAGTTTGAATGTGAATGGAATGAGTCGCACATCGACCCACAAACCTTCATTTACAAGTGGGACCACGATCAATAGACATGCTCCACGGAGGGTAGCGGTAAATCCACTTGACAACAATAGCATGTAATTGGTCGGTCTAGGGTTTCAAGTGGTCATTATGTTTTATCGATGGGTCAAATATTATACCTTGCCGATTTGAGACACAAGCGCTGCTGTGAAATCACATGCTTGGATACCTTAAGGTTACACGAAGAAACGTATAAAAAACGTATAAAAGACGTATAAAGTTGTTCTCTAAAACCGCGTTTCTCAGCAATCAAATATCGCAGTGAGTCAAATGTTGGTGCATGGATGTATCTTTACATTATTTGTGTGTGTTTATAAAAAAATTTAGAATCCGTTTGAAAATCCTTCGTTTAAATCATTTTTACGCACCATGTTCACAAGATCAAAAACACGTTCCATGCAGTTTTTTTCAAATGTTCGCTCCGTATAAAACCACGCCGAGTGATTGTTTTCTCCTTTTTTTTTTTTTACTACAAATCGATTAAAGAAATAATGTTGCCATGGGGAAGAACCAAATACAGTACCGATTAAATTTAAAAAGCCCGTTTTGGGGAACATTTTCGAGAATCTTGTCTGAGAAAAAACTGTTTTGTGAAATTATCGATATCTTGATAACGGGGCGTTAATTTAGACATCTGAATACCTACATTATTTCTCAACATTCTGCCAATTGCTATCCCATTTGATTTTCACTCCAAATTGAAGCTAGTATTGCAAAAACGAGGTTTTTCCTCCATCACTTCGTTCAAAATTTCAGCGCCGACATGCGTGTTTATTCTAAGAGCCATTGTGCGGACGCGATTGTAATCATTAAGTAATTGCATCAATAGTTACATATCCGCTTCGAGAACAAGAAATTTCGTAAGCTGATGTATGGTCGAGTGGATAGGGCGTTGGACTGGGAATCTGTTATGAACAATTTGTGTGGGTTCGAGTCCCCGTGTGGCTGAATTTTCTTTCCTTTTTTTTCTCTTTTCTCATTTTTACTTTCTTTCTTTCCTCTTTTCTTTCTCTTTTCTTTTTTCATTTTTTTAAATTTCTTTCTCTCTTTCTTCCTTTCTTTGTCGTTCTTTTTCTTTCTCTCTCTCTCTTTCTTTCTCTTTTTCACTATTTCTTTATTCTTTCTTGCTCCTTTCTTTTTAGTTTTATTTGATTGATTCGCTGACTGCAGTGAATCGTGATTGATTGTTTTTCACTTTATATAATTCAGAAATTTGTAGGCCTGCTAAGTCTGTCTTTTTGAATATTCTTCCCAAATTCGATTTGCAAATAATTGCTTTTTGATACTGTTGTTGATGTTATATTTAAAATTTATAAAATCCTTATGAAAATTGCCGAAAACGGCTTGTGCCCTCCCTCGGCATCCGACCCGGCATGCCGCCCCTCATGACACCCCGCCCGCCCCCGACTCACGAGCTCCGGGCACGAGCTAAGCCAAGTTTCATGTCTTGACCGTGGATCAATATTCTATTGTAAAGTAGGCCTACGTCCCAGTACGCTTGTTCATTTTCTGCATGGCTGTTTCTGTTATGAACTTACGCCCTCTGAAATCAAGCGCATGAAAAACTTTCGGCTAACCTTAAACTGTCGATAGGGACCCGACTCACGTCAGATTTGACACCCTGCAAATATCTGACGGCATCAGATACGAACTGCCGATTCGTTTACGTGTCTCCCCTAAACTAAACTACGCAAATTTACGCAACTTTAGTGTATACATGTTGAGGAGCCAAGTGGACGGTCTTCTTGCACTCAGGTCTTCAATTGTTTAAAACCAAAATATAGAAATAATTTCCTTACTGTGTAAATAGGAAATGGATTTCGATATCTAAATCCGTCCTTTACTTAACGGTAGTAAAATGAATGAAATTTGTCCAAATGTAACCTTGTAGTTAAATCTTTTAATTAATCTTACGGAGCATAACTTTTAAAAAGCAATCTTTTATAAACATAGCATAAACCTTTTAAACATGTTCTTGGTTTCTTGTTTAAGCACAGCGGAGCGCAAACTTCAAATTCATACAAAGTGAATACACGATACGTAAAATATTAAATAACGATAAAACAATAAGAAAACTGAAACAGATCCCATAGCAATTGGAATACTTGACCTAAGATAAGCAAATGACTCTACTTTAATTTCGGCCTCTTATATGCTTCTTAACAACATGGAGTGTGTGTTTTTGTCATGGAAGAACTCTTTATACAGCCGTGTCTGGGATCTTAAGTGTGCAATGGTCGCTAGCACATGATCCTATTTCTCACTGGCATCTAAATATAAAATTATATCATACGTGAGTTCATAAGTATTTTGAATGTTAACGTTAAGGATATGTAAGGTATGATAAGCAATATTAATTTGATGGGTAAAAATATGTGGAGTTTTTTATTTTCTAGGCTATTGAATTCTTATATATTAGAGATTGCTATAGATTTGAGATATTGTGTGTCATTATATTCTATAGTTTTATATAAAAATTATGTAAGAAACAAACCAATATACATCTACATATTATATATCATATTCACACCCACCAACACACCCCACACACCATCATAAACACACACCAACCCTCACATCACCTTTCCTCCCTATCCCCCTTTAACAAAACTGTTTGTGCCATGGTATTTGAAATAAGATGGCTTGTATGGGATAGTTTAACAACCTGCACAACAGTGATTTTCCAGTGCGTTCGGTCACAAAGTGTCCGTTTTAAAAGTTGCATCTGAGTACATAGTTGTCAACTTTCATCCATCAGGAAAGTTGACCCCAATGGACTCAGGTGCAACATTAAAACATTTACTTTGCTCTGGTGTCCAATCTTTTATTCGAACATTATTCAATCAGGTAGAATCAAAGATTACCCTCCCGAAGTACCCTTTACCGATGATGCCGGAGGTACATCAAGTAGCCTCCGTGAGTGACAAACCAAGGTGGTCGATTTGCCACAGCGTTACGTATGGGGCAAATTTGAGTCGGTAATCTCTGGCTATAATATCTTTGGCTTTTTTTGATTATGCATTCATCTTACAATTTCCCAAGATATAAATTTGAATTTGACTGTAATAGGTCAGTTAAATACTAGCGGGCAAGTTATTAAGCACAGCAAATATCCCAACATGTGTTAAAGGGTAAATTGTAAACTATAGTTTGGTGAGAATTGTTAGGCTTTTACCACTACGCCGAAAAGTAGACCCACGTTAACAGTGATATTGTTGACCTGTCGGGTCTATATTGTGCGTGTTAAATAAAGTACAGACAATTTGTGATACTTCTTGCGAGTTGTCACAAGATAGTTTTCGAAATAAAATATATTGATATTAATCCGCGATGTTATAACCCACCGATTACGAGCTGATCAACCTGTAGATAAATGTGAGCTCTGTTAAAATATTTGGAACTTTATATCTCAGCTCAAATTGATTTGTATTATCGGAAAGTGTGCGAATTCTAAAGCACAACATATTCCGTACTCATAAATTGCGTCGATTTTTAAACTTTTGTAAGGACATATTGGATGGATAGACGCAGACTTGATCATTTTATCATTCTGATTTCTCTTGACAATCTATCATAGCAAAGATTCTGGAACAAAGGTATCAAGAGAGTTTAACCTTCGAAGGAAAATATTTTTTCTCAATACGCAAAATCATAGGTGAAGCAAAATAACATTGATGATATGATGGTAATTCAAATGGGTCCATTATAACAGAGAGTATTTTCCTTCAATAATAAAAAATATACGCCCACCGTAGGCGTCTCTAAAGTATGCGTTTACAAAATAATGCACCTTTTCTCCGATATACATATCGTTCAATAATTGTAAAAATAGACGTAAATAGAACAGTTTTATTAGCAGATATTTTAAAAGGTTCTTGTATACCCAGCAAACACAAAAACGTTTTTAAAACGTTTTAAATAAGGTATATGTTGGGTTTTGGTTTAGGTAAAAACGTTTTAATAACATTAAAATGTCGGGTTATATAAAGGTCGTGGAAACATTTTAAAAACGTTATTGTAAATATTTTGGGCAAACATTTTTTGCAAAATATCTTTTCAACCCCAAAATAACATTCTGTTTAGAATGATTTGTACCAAGTTTTCAAAAATGTTTTTGGAATGTTATTAAAACGTTTTCATACCCTTTATATAACCCGACATTTAAATATTTTCTGTAAAACATTTGTGTTTGCTGTGCAGTAAATTACCAACAAATGTTATTTAATGTTATGAAAACGTTTTATACCATTAATGAACCTTTTATATAATAACCCGACATTTAAACGTTTTCTGACAACCTTTTATAACTTTTTGCGAATGATGTCGAAAACGTTTTGTGTTTGCTGGGTACTTTGCTTAAGGGAAATAACATTGGAGTTCTAAAGTTACTGGTTGCAATTTACATGATTGACATTGTTTTTGTTATCTGGATTCAGCTTTGCTTAACATATTCAATTGAAGAGAATTGCACAATGATAATGAAGAAGATTAATTTTATTGAGCGACAGGAACATTATTGTCAATAGGACCTGAAAAAAATCATGATTAAATTTGGTACTTAACTTCATTTTGTTCTCCTTGGAAAGTAAGAGAATGATATAACCTGATACTAAAACTAAAACTACAAAGATAATGAAGAAGATTAATTTTATTGAGTGACAGGAACATCATTTTCAATATGTTCAATAGGACCTGAAAAAAATCATGATTAAATTTGGTACTTAACTTCATTTTGTTCTCCTTGGAAAGTATAAAGAAAATGATATAACCTGATAACTAAAACGCCCTAGTGCTTGAGACATTTAATTAACCTTATGAGAAACCTTTTCATTGTTTATAGTCATTCTGTGTGGAACCACATTTTTGTTCGTCCGGATGGAACTGAGTTTGAACAGATTGTTCAAGACAGGCTTTCAACACTACATCAATACGATCTAATTGAAAAAGGCTTGGATCCCTACTTTAGAAAGGTGCACATTTTATACCATGTCTGTTAATAATCTTTGCTTATCCAATTTTATTAGTGTGTAGTTGCTGGAATGGAATGGAATGGTATAGTAATATCAGTGTTGGTACCCCTTATTGGTAATTGTGTGAGGTAGGGTAGTGGGAAGTGAGTGGAGATATATTAGTATGTGCCTCAGTTAAAATATGATATTATCGGCAAAATCAATAATACCGGAGTTCGTACATAAACGCTTCATTTCATTACAGTCATAGATAAAAAGGTAGATATCGTCACCCAGACAAAAATCACATTTGTGCGCAACAGTTCTACAATGTAATTCACATCACGCTACTCTGTAATACCTGATTGGCATTGATTTCACCAGTCAATCTTTAACTTGTGTTTAGAGATATTCGTGATATAATTTAATTTAATCTTCTTAAACGGGCTGTGTTTGACATAACTAGGCAAGACGATGTCAGAACGTAGCACATCATACAACATTAGTAGATATTTTAAAAGGTTCTTGTATACTTTGCTTAAGGGAAATAACAGTGGAGTTATAAAGTTACTGGTTGCAATTGACATGATTGACATACTGTTTTTTGTTATCTAGATTTAGTTTTGCTTAACATATTCAACTAAAGAGTAGTTCATGCACAATGATAATGAAGAGGACTAATTTTAGTGAGCGACAGGAACATTTTTGTAATATTTGTTTTAAATAGGACCTGAAAAAAAAAAGATTAAATTTGGTACTTAACTTTATTCTGTTCTTCTTGGAAAGTAAGAAAATGATATAACCTGATAACTAAAACGCTCTAGTGCTTGAGACATTTAATTAACCCTATCAAGAAACCTTTTGTTTGTCGGGTTTAATTAGTCATTTTGTCTGGAAAATATATTTGTCTAATACAATTTAATTGAAAAAAGCTTGGATCCCTACTTTAAAAAAGTGGAGATTTTATACCATGTCTGTTGACAATCTTTGCTTCAGGAAATTATTATCCAATTTTATTAATGTGTAGTGGCTGGGATGGTATAGTAATGTCGAAGTTGGTGATTATGGGGAAGTGAGTGGAGATATATTAGTGTGTGCCTCAGTTATGATACATGTACAGTATTATCAGTAAATCAATAACAACGGAGTTCGTACATAAACGCTTCATTTCATTACAGTCATAGATAAAAAGGTAGATATCGTCACCCAGACAAAACTCACATTTTTGTGCAACAGTTCTATAATGTAATTTACCTCACGCTACTCTGTAATAAGGAAACATACCAAAGTTAGTTTAAATAAAAATACCTGATTGGCATTGATTTCACCAGTCAATCTTTAACTTGTGTTTAGAGATATTCGTGATATAATTAAATTTAATCTTCTTAAACGGGCTGTGTTTGACATAACTAGGCAAGACGATGTCAGAACGTAGCACGTCAGAAAACTAATTAAAAGATGAGTGAAGGTATCAATCACAAAATTTACCACCCGTTACATTTATATTACACATTCAAGCAGTGTTTGAGATGCTTTACCAGAACAAGATTGAAATTAAACATAGGTGCGTGATTAAGAAACTTGACATTTAAATCAAAGAGTCTTACAAAATGTAGTTCTTAAATAAATTTACTTTGATATTTTATGTACAACTTCCAAACATGAATTGGTGCAGTTTGTGTAGCTGCAGTTATTTTCATGAAAGTACAATATTCTCTTTGTTTTGTGTAATTTTTCTTTCTTTTTGACAATCTTAACGAAAATGTTTATCAGAAGACTATTATCACTGTGATAAAAGTTTCAGCAACCATCTGATATTGATAACAAGTATCGCTCGATAATCATGCACCTCGATTTAAGAAAAGAACAACTTCTTTTATGTTTACCCATGTCCCAAAATTGAATCTTCCAAATTCGTTGTGTTTGTAGGTAAACAGCAATTTCTACTTTAAGTCATAATTACGACATTAAAGCCATATTATAACATTTGCTGAAAAAAACTTTAGGTGCTGTAGTTTTGTCAAAATCCGAGATTTTCAATAAACCGCCGGATTCAGCGTTTTATTATTACGATAGAAATGTTACTCGAACGCGTATGCGATGTCAACACAGTACTACGTACACGGCGTGCGAGACACACACAGACACGCCACAGGATCGTACCATATTCAACCACCGGAGTAACATGCATTGGCGCTAGTTGTAAATTCCAATTTTCTTTGCTTGACCTCACTTGTTTGGCTCAAAATTAAAAGGGGACATATCTGACAGTAAATGCTAACATTTTTATTGAAAATGAATACTAGTCTATTTTTAAAGAAATGTTATAATATGGCTTTAACTTCACCCACATTAAAAGGTCAAGACCAGTCCTTTCTGGCAGATATTACTGATATTATTTCATCATTTTGGGTACAGAATAACAAAATAAAAATTTAACGGATCTCGTACATTATATCTTTAATGAGGTGACATGGTATAACCGTGTTTGTATCGCTTTAGACAGCAAAAAATCTAGTGGTAGCTAGAATCGGATACTCCTTTATCTATTGTACACTATAATCTTGAGAATGATCGTACAGAAATAGGATATTCAGGGAAGAGCATTTTGAGTAAAAATAATGTTAAACACAGCCGTGAGAGGCTATTTTTCACGAAAACACTAAATAGTTAGCAAAATTATTCGTTTGAGTCTCTCACGATGAAGAGCTGATTTAGAGCAAAAATCTGAAATTGGTAAATATATGACTTAAACAACGATTTTTGGACAAAGATTCTAATGGAGCTGAAATTAATCTACAATCTACACCGTCGTTCCTTCCTTTTAACCGACTGCCAGTTCTAAAAAGTGGCGTAAGTTAACATTTTATATGGTAAAGATTGGCACAAAATCATACAAAATTGCATTTTCAATAACAATATCTCAACAAATAACGACAGATGAATAAAATAAAAAGACCTGTGTATATCAATGTTTTCTAAATTGTTGAAAGAAAACCTTTTCGATGTATTTTAATAGTGATCCCATGTCTAGGTCTGGACCAGAATTTCACTGCAAATTCAGAAACAGTTATTTCGAGAGGAAATGGAAAATGAAAGAATTCCATCACCAAAGTCAACCAATATTGCTGTGTGTTACTGCCCATTTAAAAAATGTGAAGAGGATAGGGAAATATATGATCTAATCTTCATAATTCGTTTGAGAATATTATTTCTATTGATAACAGCAACATGAGCTTAGGTAAGTTAGATTTGAGAATAAACACCAAATGAATACCATAAACAATACAATAAACAGAATTTATATAGCATAAAAGTATGAACAAAGCGCTTTGAAGAACAAACGAATGCGATATAGTCAATACTTTGTCTATTCGGCGATAATTCTAGCTGAAAGTGTTAATGAAAAACAAAATCAAAATCAAATTCGAAAAATTTTCTTTGTAATACATGAATAAGCAGTTTAAATCCAAGGATATGTACTTCAGTATAACTGCATTATTTCCTCGGGCATGGAATAAAGTGATTGTGATGCTTCAAACCATTGTCGCTTTTAGGCTTAAAGTCTTCTAAATAAATGCAGATCAATAATGCCATCTTGTTTTATGTTCAAGTAGAGAATCATTTATAAGTGGGTGTTGTAATATCTAGAGGCAAAACAAATGTAATCAAACATCATAAAAGCAACACAACAACTCAAGGTTAAACGAGTCTTCTTGCAGATAATATTGAGCCGACGAATATGATATGGATTAACAATATATATGATTGTTAGGTCATAGACCTTCTGCTCAGGATCTCTCTAAAATGTTTTGTTAAACGTGAAGTTTAACTTTGTTTCGTCTGATTTGGTTTGAAAATGTTAGAACATTCAAAGGCTAAGCAAGGGCAACAATCTTCATGACTTTAAATTAAGTTGACAGACTTAAGCTATTTTATAGTATTTTACAGCATCAATGCATGGAAATACGTCAAGGAACTACTTGTTTGTGTGGCATCTGAAAAGACTGCTTTAAAATCACAGAATTTGTTGCATGACAATCTAATTGTAACCGTCAGCTTTGAGGGCGCACTGCCATTTACGGTTCAGTGCGTTAAAACAAGAAAAGTCTCAGGTCAACCTATGTTGAGTTTTTGATCATTTGGCATCAAAATCATTTAATTTCACCTGATATTGGTGTAGCGTGGTGAACTATGAGAGTTCTGAGAAACATAGCCATTTTCCCATTGAAAACTGCGTAGTAGATAGTTAATGGTATTGAACCATATGGGAGCAAAAAAGCTGAATCACACAACCCTGATTATCTTTTTGAAACGAATATATTAGGTGGCAGCTTCATACATTCAAACTAAACAGATTGGATAGAATAACTTGGAGAGTGGGTTAGTACTTTCCTAATTGAGTGAGATGGAGGTCCTGACATGAGTTGGTCAGTGCACAGCTCAGATTATTTATCTATATGGAAGTGGAAACACGAATAGCTACACGAATCACAATTTTACGCTAAGTGGTTTAAGTGACAATTAATTCAAAATAGCAAAATAAGTTGTCCTTTTAGAGCTTGTGCTAGTATAGGTACATAGTTGTAAATTATACAGCAGTTTGCTACATAACAGCCTACTCTAGAGAATGGGATAGTCACTGCAATAGGAAAATGACAAAATATATAGATCAGAAATAAATGTAGTAGAGTACATGTACTGCGTTATGATTACTTCACACTTCACGTATATGATGTTCAGCTGAAATTTAATATGAAAGGTGCCAGTGATTAGTTTGTTGCAGTTAAGTTTAAGAAAAGGTTGATTTGTTCAATCAAAAATTGTACCATAAGCGAACATCCAAAGCTAAGTCACAATGTGCATGTAGGATAAAGGGTTATAAAATGTTAATTATATGATACATACTTTTTAATTTTTATTACAAAATAAAAGTCTTTCTACGTCGTTTGCTTTTTTCTTCTTCCTTTTGTTCTCTTTCGTCTTCCACTTTCTTCGTCCGTATTACGGCTTCTGCAAATCCGTACTGCTTCGTGTTGTTGAAATGAACACGTCTTTCTACGTTGTTTACTTCTCCTTCTTCTTTTTTTTTACTTACTTTTTCCATTTTCTTCTTCCCGTCGTACTACGCGTCCACCGCATGCGTTGTGCGTATCTCGCTATCTATATATGTGTCCCATACGCATACGACCGTACGCTGGTCTTAGTGCACTACATAGTAACTTTGGTAGTTTTCATACTAACCAATCACAGTTTTCACCGTTTGTGAAGTTAATTCTTTACCAGTTTCAACAAACTATAGTTACTCCCTGTAATCAAATATCTCACGTTAGCTGTCATAACTAAAGGTCTAACATCAGACATAGCCATATGTTTTATTTACTAGTGGAAAGCAATGTTTCAAGGTCACTATCGACCTTCATCTCAACTCCATCCTCTTTCATTGAGATTGTCAGCTCAGAAAGAACGTTCATTTGATTTCATCACATTTGTTTATGTCACATCCGTGTTTACATTAGATGCACTTGTCTAAGGGGTAACTCACTTCCTTTCAGAATTGCATGGGACAAGAGTATGAGAAACGAAATGCGAAACTATATGTTCTTTGCAAAATGGCATATTAAAACCTAATCGAGTGCAAATATATTGTGTCATGAAGTCAAACGACATATAAATAAGCCAAAAGGGACAATAGAAGACAAGCGTGACTTTTACATAAATGTTATTTGGCCGTTGTTTAATCACTCCACAGGCAATTATGTAAAGTAATGTAATTACTGTTTAGCCCTGCAAGAAATTATACAAGAATGAATTTACCATGTTTCCGTGTTCTGCTCTAGCAGATATAACACCGTATATACAAGACTTGTTATCTCAGTGGTTCACTGAGCATACAATCACAACAAAATAATCACTTTTGCCTTCTGGATTATTTTTGTGGCTTAAAGCGCCAGAAATATCCACGATTAAAATCAATTGCCTTCGTACTGAAACTAGATTTGTTCTATGTAAATTATTAAATATAATAATATTTGCATTATTCGTTATTGAATGATGGCCAGAAGAAACAGGCAGAAAATTTAATTTTATCAGAGGACATGAGTAACGATTGTATAAAACCCAATGCGATAAAAAACTCGTAAGTCATACGAGTTTTTTTGGCAGGAACATGCCAGCAGCCTTGTAAAAACTCCCCTAACATTGACATGTGAAGTTGTACCCTTATTATGTAGTTTTCAGTCTTGTCTTATCAGGGTATGTTAACACATCTATTCAGTCAGAACGCTACTCACCATCCTCTATTGTTATGCATAGTCGTGCTAAAAGTCGATCGATACATGTTGAAATCAGCACAATGCTTTGAAATTAATTTTCTCGGTCAAATAAAAAACAATCATTTTTTTCAGTGATGTCGGATAAAAACATGGTGCTTGGATATACTTATTTTTAAACGGAGGGTGGTACGACATTTGTATATTGCGTTTATGAAATCCAGCCCTGGTTGTTTTGAATAGAGCAACTAACTTGGATTTTAATAAGGAACCTATATTTTATTATCAGCATAATTGCTAGTATTTATAACGGGGCCTTCAGAGACAAGACCTAATTCTTACAAGAAACAAGTTGTAGAAATTCATGAGTTCAATTCCCCAAACGGTATAAAAGTATGGATTTAAAAGCTACCCTGACCAAACAGAATTTTTAATATTGCACAATGCATTATTACAAAGTTTGACAGTTTCTCAAAAGACAAGCTTGTAAAGACACTGAAGGCAAAGATATGTTTCTCGTCTCAACTTACTAACATAGATGACAAATTGAGTGAAAGAAAACATTATGCCAGCAGCGTTGTAAAAACTCCCCTAACATTGACATGTGAAGTTTTACCCTTATTATATCGTTTTCGGTCTTGTCTTACCAGGGTAGTATAATGCTATCTATTTTGGGTAAGTGAAAGATTAAGGTGGAAGAAACTTTTCCAAACGACCCTAATTTGCATATGCAAACATCGCGTTGCGGAATGATGCTTGGAATTGCCCATAGTACACCTACTCTCTTTACAAAAATGCAAAAGTCTGATTTTCGGTTATTTACTTTTTCTGATTTACCGAATCATTGATAGTGCCTCAAACTAACCAAAATAGCCTTCATAAGATACCAAGGTGACTCTTTACAAAGCTCTTTGAACAAGTTCATTAGGAATTTTTGAACAAGTTCAACTGTGAATGTTGTTAATCTTGAACAATTCCTACTAAAAACGAAAGTGATTGACTCACGTTTTAGTGACGTTTCACCCCTACACTAGTGGTTTCATCAGACTGGCAACTCATCACATCTGACTGTTTCCTTTTATGGGTAACAGGAAGCACCGTAGAGGTCGTGATGAGTTGGTCAAAGATGTTATTGAGTGCGTAGGCCCCCTCGTCCTTGTTTAGTGTGTCATGTCCTTTTCTGTAGGAACTGAAGGAACATTGGTGAAACTGGCCGTCCCTTCGGTACTCGACTTAAAGAGAACCAAAAAGGGGTGAAGAAATTTGAATCCAGACCATTCACACGTGCAAATCAGAAATCATCTGTCACAGACATTCACAAATCTACCATAACTAATCATGTGGCCCCCTTCAATTGGGAGGACTCTAAAGACATTGATCATGAAGCTAATAGGACTACCCGGTGGCTCAAAGAAGCCATTTGGATCAGCAGAAAAGGACATGACACGCTTAACAAGGACGAGGGGGCTACGCACTCAACAACATCTTTGACCAACTCATCACGCCCTATACGGTGCTTGCTGTTACCCATAAAATGAAACGGTCAGATTTGATGAGTTGCCAGTCTGATGAAGCCACCAGTGTAGTGGTAAAACTCACTAAAACGTGAGTCAATCACTTTCGTTTAATAGAAATTGTTAAAAATAAACAAAATTCACAGTTTTACAAAAGCTGTTACCATTTATTATTTATTTATTTATTTATTAAAACTTCTTTTGCCTGGGTAACAAAACTCAGTGTAAACACTGTTTTTCAGTTTGGCCCAGGGGTCAAACGTAACACATCAAAAATAAACAATACATTTTAAAATACATTACAAAGCATATATCAGATTGCACAATTTAACCAAATTAGGAATACACTCAAAAACTAGACCAGCTAGGCATAGAATTTACATACAAACAACAATGATATATAAAAACAGTGATATTGCACTATAGGACATCAAAAGGTGTAATTTACTTAGGACTTACAAGCATATTTAAAATAACCAACTGTAGCTGGCAAAGGATTTTTTTGCTCTGGTGGGGAGAAGGTTAAAGGACTGTACACCTCTGGAGGAGAATTTCCTTTTGGCAGAGGCACTGCGGTTTGTTGGAGGGACAAGATTACCTTGGGATGCGGACCTAGTGGAGTGGCCATGACTATTACTAACTGTGGAAAAGATGTTACATAAAGGCAGTGGGAGGATGTTGCTAAGGCTCTTATAGACCATGATGTTAAGGTGGATATTGCGACGATCGTCAAGTTTGTCCCACTTCAAGGTATTAAGAAGAACATCAGTGGGGTATCTGCGTGGGAGACCAAGGATTATTTTGCCAGCAGTATTTTGCAACCTGTCAAGCGTTTTCAGTAAGGTCTTACCAGCATTTCCCCACACTGAGTCGCAGTAGTCCATGTGAGGTAAAATAAGAGCTTTATACAAGAGATTGAGGGTTTTTTGAGGTAAAACCTTTCTGAGTCTGCGCAGCAGACCATTACGTTTAGAAACAGTTTTACAGATTTTGTTAATTTGCTCATTCCAGTTTAGGGCTGGATCCAGCCAAACACCCAGATATTTGAATTTATACACATTATCAATTAAAGCATTATTTATATACACCTTCAAATCATCATTTTTACGAGACATTTTTGTTGAGTGCATAGAAGCATAGCCTTGGTCTTTTTTACATTGAGGGTGAGATAATTTTGTTAAGCCACTTAGCAACCTTACTGATTTCTGTATTCATTCTGTCATTGATGTCACTGACAGACTTACCCGTAACAAAAATAGCTGTGTCATCAGCATATAAGGTGACTTTAGATTTAGTGTCAGTGACAACATTGGCAAGGTTATTAATGTACAGCGTAAAAAGAAGGGGCCCAAGGATTGATCCTTGGGGGACACCAAACTTGACTGCTGCTGGACTTGACACATTATCACCTATTTTAGTAACCTGTTGACGATCAGAAAGGTAAGATTCAAACCATCTGAGTTCATGGCCATGCACACCAAAACTCTGGAGTTTGTGAAGAAGGACTTTGTGGTGCACGGTATCGAAAGCCTTCTTCAGATCTAAAAAGATGACGCCCGTATAAAGCCCAGAGTTGAAGTTGTCGAGCAAATAATCTGTGACCTCCAGAAGGCAAGTTTGGGTAGAATGCATGGCCCTGAACCCTGATTGGTTTGAAGACAATAGATTTTTATCAGAGACATATTTGTAAACTTGGCCATGAACCAATTTTTCAAAAACTTTCATGCAGGAAGGGATCACCGAAATGGGTCTATAATTACTGGTGTCGAGATGATCCCCCTCCTTAAATATAGGGGAGACTCTACTCTTTTTCCAGGCTGAGGGGACAACACCAGAGGAAAGACTGATATTCATGATGTAGGCCAAAGGTCTACATAGCTGCGCAAAACCAAACTTGAGGAGCTTTGGGCTGATGTTATCCAAGCCAGTAGCCTTTTTACCATTGATATCCTTGAGGAGCTCAAGGACATCATCCTCATTAATTTTGGTGAAGCAAAATTCCCCTGGTGTTGTCTCCTCAGGATGATTGTGGTCCAAATCAGCAGATGTGAAAGCCTTCGCCAAGTTTTCTCCTATAGTAGAAAAGAAAATATTAAAAGTGTCAGCAATTTGATTCCCATCATTACAAATACCATCCCCAACCCTAATACTATTAATGGTATCAGATTTAGAACCTGGGAGAACAGATTTTATTGTTTTCCAGAGTTTGTGTGAATCTGAGCCAGCATCGTTTATTGACGTTTCAATGTACTCCCGCTTAAGCCTGGAAGCAAGGTTGTTTGTTTTGTTTCTGAGCTTTCTATACTCAGCCCAATCAACATCAGAAGAGGATTTTGGCACGAGATCTGGATCGCACCAGATCTATTCTGCATGCAAGATACTCATCACTAATCCACTTCGGTGGATTATTAGGGATTTTGATCCGTTTAAAAGGTGCATGAGCATCGCAGATGGGAGTGAATAGGCTCTCAAAACATTCCAGGCTAAGTCAGGGTCATTAGAAACCTCAATAGAACTCCACGGGGCCTGTTCAAGTTCTTGAATAAAGTCATCTTTGTTAAATCGTTTGTATGACCTAGCATTGATAATACGGGGTTGACCTTTGGGTCGCTTAGCAACTTTACGAATACCGTAGATTAATCTGTGATCACCGATTGGAACGGTTATAACACCCTTATTTGAAAAGAGTTCTGGACGAGTCGTCCATATATGATCAATACAAGTTTTACTGAATTGTGTGATACGTGTGGGTTCTGAGATTAACTGAGTCATGCGGTAAGTGTTCATTAAAGATGATAGTTTCCTCCATTCCCAACTTGTTGGCTGCAGACCATCGCAGTTGAAGTCACCGAGGCAAGTTATTTCTCCTGGTGTACGGGATGAGAGACTGATGGTATTAACCTCATCCAATTCAGATTGGAGGTCTTCAAATAGCTGGTTACAGATACTCGGTGCATAAACAACACCTACAAGAATGGGACGGGTCTTAGGGAGGGAGATTTTGACCCACAATGACTCAACCTTGGTGTTAATAGGTGTTGGAATATTCAAGATATTTGCATCAAGTCTATTATGAACATAGAGGGCCACTCCTCCCCATCCCCCACCTCTGTCGCACCTGTAGAGTTTGTAGTTGGTTATTTCAATTTCCGAGTTGTCAACATCTTTGAACCATGTTTCTGAGATTGCAAACATGTCCGGGTCACTTTCAAGAATAATGAGTTTGATTTCATCAAGCTTGGGAAAAGCTGACTGTGCATTAATATGGATGTAGGTAAGTCCTTTGAGGTGTTTAAGATCAGCAGTAGATACAGATGTGTGAGAGTCATTTAAAGGTGTATTTTGGTGTGGAAGACCATGAGACAGGACATCAATACCGGGTAGTTCCAACAATAGACAACATGGGCATGTCCATATTAAGTTTTTAGCTTTGTACTCTTTGGGTGAAAGTCTACCACAGGTAAAGGCATGACATGGTTTTTTTACATTCTTGGCAAGATATGTAGCGATGATTTTTAGCTACCGGACGGGAACAGCAGGAACAGGGATTAGCTACTGGCCCTGGGTTGACCTCCACGTCATTAGCAAGAGTAATTTTACAGCCATGGTAGGTACTGCTGCCATTCGGGCCGTACATTAATGGCCGTCCGTAAAAATGGTGATGCCTGTAGACACTTATTAGGGTACGATACTTGTGGTAAAAGAAGACTGAATTATTTGAAGATTCAGGATTTTGTAAGTTCTCTAATCCATGATGTAGCAAGACGAGGATGGCGAGGATGGGAAGCACTGGTAAAATCTTCATCATCCGTTTCATGGTATAATAGTAGAAATTAGAAAGATCTCACCTTAGCGTTCTGTTGAGAACGTGCTTTTAGCAGTTAAAGGATGCTAGCCTATCTGCATGATGGTTCTGGTAAAGCTGCAGAATTTTGCTCCTCTTAAGCTTAACTGGGAGGCAGGTTCATCAAGCATCAAGTTGTATAAATCCTTGCATAGTGCAAACTTCACAATTGGGTTAAAGACAATTAAAACACCTAAACAAATAAGATTCACTGCAAAAATGTTTCAAAAAGGTGAATTTTGAAAACAAAATTGAGACAGGTTGTGAAATGGCTGTCACCATTCCAGGGTTATTCACCTGAGACAGCATGGAGTAAAACATAAAATTGGTAACGATGTTACATATTGTTCATGTTGTTTATTTGAATGAATTCATGTTACAAACTTTGATTTAATACAGCCCCAGAGACATTTAATTTGTCAATTTTCAAAAGCTCATTTGACGTGTCGAGGCCCTGACTAAAATAAATCCTGAGAACATAACCCACCACTTACTAATTTTCCTTTGCTCCTTCTATCAAAATAAAAAATGCAAATCAAAATAAAGCGTTACCTATATATTGGTGAGACTACAGAGAGGTAATAATCATGGGGCCAAATTTTAGTCATTTGGTTCTTAAAGTTAAAGTGAATCAAATCCCCTTTACGGCTGTGGTGCAAAGCAGACATGACATTTTGATTTTGAATTGACGTAGACTACGTAGTTGATGAAACCAGGCACAAAGGATCTTACTTAAGTAGCATTTCATGTTATAAGATACGGTATATATCTTGAGGTTCGGCATTCATATATGTAGGATTATTGATGATTTAGATTTAAAAATAGCTACTACTTGGTCCAAAATAGATTCTTTCAAGCCGACTCACACCTTGGGCATAGAGCTTGATATTTGTAGTATATTGAAAGACTATATTTGTTTGGAAAATAATATCATATGAAATCCAGTCCTGGTTGTTTTGAATAGGAAGTATTTTTTTCTTACATACCTATATTTTATTATTAGCATTATTGCTATAGTAGTTGTAACGGAGCCTTCAGAGACAAGACCTAATTCTAAAGGCCCAAGTTGTAGAAATTCATGGTTTCAATTCCCCAAACGGTACAGAAGTATGGATTTAAAAGCTACCCTGGCCGAACAGATTTTGAAATAGTAACAATTGCAAAGTTCGGCAGTTTCCCAATAGATAAGATAGTAACGACACTGAAGGCTAAGATATGTTTCTCAAGTCAACTTTACTAACTTTACATATAATCTTCTTTGTAATATAATATACGAGATAATATTACAATTAATTCAGATTTATATTTTTTGTATTGAGTTTGATGTATCACTGATATTTTATTACGAAGCCTATTTATATATTGATAAAACGGACTAAAGATGAATGAATCGCGTTTTCAGAACATTCAGAATATTTCCTTTTAATAAAAAACACCTAAAAGGCATCTAAAACGCATGCGTCTGCAAATGCACCTCCGATATAAGAATCGTTCAATAATACACACATGACGCTAATCTTCTCGGCCAAATGAGAAGCAAACATTTCAATTTCTTTGATAAATATCAGAAAAACTATAATACTTGGTACTGTATATTCTTTTTAAATCCTGGTGTTCAGCTTATGTGTGAAATGTAGGCTTCTAGTGTTTTTATAGGCTTCAGCTTTACCCGTGAGCTTTTTTGGTGTCAATGTTTTTGCTTTTAAAAATAACATAATTCGCTAAGGAAAGATATTTCCCAACTTTCTAAAGCACATCAAGATTTTGCTTTTTAAAATAACATAATTCGCTAAGGAAAGATATTTCCCAACTTTCTAAAGAACATCATAATAGGGCTGTAATAGTTTTGTCATGATTTTGGTTTTGATTGCACCATTTGCAATTCCGACCACCAATTTGGTCAAAATCAACCTGTCGATGGATGATTTTGGAAGCCATAATAAAATATCGATTATTTCTACTGGTTATATTAATTTTATTAGAAATGTTAACACATATTCGTATTTTTGTTATGTGATATCAAGGTGAGACATTTATAAGTTGTGTGAAAGTATTTTTTAGTATTTGAGCGTACAGTTACTTCCCCCTCATCTGAAGCTCCGGAGCAATATCTGAAATCTTTTGGTCATTCAGCGTACCGGTTTCAGATAATCTGTTGTTTAGCACGCATGTTTCAGATAATATGGCTATGAAGTGGCAGTTCTAAGGAGAAAAATACATAACAGTGAATAATAGAAATGGGCACTAGAATTTTATGTACACTTCATTCCATTTCAATCATACAATATAGGCCAGATAAAATAGGTAGACATCGTCACCCACACCAACAGCACATTTTTGTTCTATAATGTAATGTACGTCTAGGTTAAAGACCACTAATAGGCCTGGTCGATACATTGAAATACGATGAGGAACTATTTGTTTTCATGGCATTCGAAAAGACTGCATTAAAATCGCTGAAATTGATCAAGTTATATAGCCAAAAAGTACTTTTTAGAGTTTGATGCTTCAAAATGGTACATTTTCTCTCATTATATGACATTTTTGATGTAATAGTACCAAAATTCATACGCACGGCTTCGGTTTTTAGTAAATAGTCGCCCTATCATATTGTAACTTTCAGCTTCGAGGGCGCACTGTCATTTTAAGGTGTTTACGGTTCAGTGCGTTAAAACAAGAAAAGTCTCAGGTCAACCTATGTTGAATTTTTGATCATTTGGCATCTAAATCATATAATTTCACCTGATATTGGTGGCATTGAACTGTGAGAGTTCTGAATATGAGAAAATTCCACCCGAAATTAGGCATTTTCCCATTGAAACCCGTGTAATACATAATTAGTGGTATTTAACCTATAGAAACACTGAATTCTATGGATCTGATATTCGTCATGGAGACTTTTCTAGCTATTTTTTGCTTACATTTCTCAATATTTAACTGTATTTGACCTGGCAAGAAAACGTGCATCTTCTTCGACTATAAGGTATGTTTTTAGAACCCGTTGATGTAGTAACGGGTTGAGGGGGGGGGGACTTGTGGCATTAGTATTGGGTTTACGGCTGGTTTCTGTGATTTCAGGGCTTCTAAATTCAACAACCTTCGCTTGCCTGCGTATACATGTAGAAAGCTTAATGATGATGAAAAATCAATGTTGATGATCATATAGACATGCCACTTTGTTAATTAGACCCACATGCACATTTTGTTGGTGATTTCTTGCCCTAAATAACGTACATAGACCTATACGTGTATATATAGTATAGGCCTAGGCTAGGCATTTTGCTTAAGCTTTAAGGTCCATGTAAGGCCTATAGTCACGTGTAAAATAAAACCTAGTCTTTGTGTACACGTTGTCTATGGGCCTCTACAGCATCCTATGTGGCCTCACTCTATCCTAACTCAAGCCGGAACCCTAACTTGATCTAAGAACTCTATTTTAAACCCATATCTAATCCTCGGACCTAGCCGTATCTCTATCCCTATCCATGAGCCTAGCCCTATAAAAACCCTATTCCTAATGCGAACCTGACCCTAATCAACAATTCTAACACTAAACAGCAAGCCTAAATCGGAACACTAACCCTAAATCAATCTTAATCTGATCTGATCGTGCTAGGGCAGGCTACAGATACGAATCTCCAGATATAGTCCTAGGTTAAAGCAAAAACAGCGAAGCAGTCATCATACAGGGTGTCCGAAAATCATTGATATTTTACTCGTCATGCTGTTTTCCAGAAATTTTCTTGTTAAAACATGTATTGCAAATGTCAATGTTTACATTCATGGCATTCTACCCGAGATTGGAGCACCTTTGTGCTTATATAGGTTAAAGACCACTAATAGGCCTGGGCGATACATTGAAATACGATGAGGAACTATTTGTTTTCATGGCATTCGAAAAGACTGCATTAAAATCGCTGAAATTGATCAAGTTATATAGCCAAAAAGTACTTTTTAGAGTTTGATGCTTCAAATGGTACATTTTCTCTCATTATATGACATTTTTGATGTAATAGTACCAAAATTCATACGCACGGCTTCGGTTTTTAGTAAATAGTCGCCCTATCATATTGTAACTTTCAGCTTCGAGGGCGCACTGTCATTTTAAGGTGTTTACGGTTCAGTGCGTTAAAACAAGAAAAGTCTCAGGTCAACCTATGTTGAATTTTTGATCATTTGGCATCTAAATCATATAATTTCACCTGATATTGGTGGCATTGAACTGTGAGAGTTCTGAATATGAGAAAATTCCACCCGAAATTAGGCATTTTCCCATTGAAACCCGTGTAATACATAATTAGTGGTATTTAACCTATAGAAACACTGAATTCTATGGATCTGATATTCGTCATGGAGACTTTTCTAGCTATTTTTTGCTTACATTTCTCAATATTTAACTGTATTTGACCTGGCAAGAAAACGTGCATCTTCTTCGACTATAAGGTATGTTTTTAGAACCCGTTGATGTAGTAACGGGTTGAGGGGGGGACTTGTGGCATTAGTATTGGGTTTACGGCTGGTTTCTGTGATTTCAGGGCTTCTAAATTCAACAACCTTCGCTTGCCTGCGTATACATGTAGAAAGCTTAATGATGATGAAAAATCAATGTTGATGATCATATAGACATGCCACTTTGTTAATTAGACCCACATGCACATTTTGTTGGTGATTTCCTTGCCCTAAATAACGTACATAGACCTATACGTGTATATATAGTATAGGCCTAGGCTAGGCATTTTGCTTAAGCTTTAAGGTCCATGTAAGGCCTATAGTCACGTGTAAAATAAAACCTAGTCTTTGTGTACACGTTGTCTATGGGCCTCTACAGCATCCTATGTGGCCTCACTCTATCCTAACTCAAGCCGGAACCCTAACTTGATCTAAGAACTCTATTTTAAACCCATATCTAATCCTCGGACCTAGCCGTATCTCTATCCCTATCCATGAGCCTAGCCCTATAAAAACCCTATTCCTAATGCGAACCTGACCCTAATCAACAATTCTAACACTAAACAGCAAGCCTAAATCGGAACACTAACCCTAAATCAATCTTAATCTGATCTGATCGTGCTAGGGCAGGCTACAGATACGAATCTCCAGATATAGTCCTAGGTTAAAGCAAAAACAGCGAAGCAGTCATCATACAGGGTGTCCGAAAATCATTGATATTTTACTCGTCATGCTGTTTTCCAGAAATTTTCTTGTTAAAACATGTATTGCAAATGTCAATGTTTACATTCATGGCATTCTACCCGAGATTGGAGCACCTTTGTGCTTATATAGGTTAAAGACCACTAATAGGCCTGGGCGATACATTGAAATACGATGAGGAACTATTTGTTTTCATGGCATTCGAAAAGACTGCATTAAAATCGCTGAAATTGATCAAGTTATATAGCCAAAAAAGTACTTTTTAGAGTTTGATGCTTCAAAATGGTACATTTTCTCTCATTATATGACATTTTTGATGTAATAGTACCAAAATTCATACGCACGGCTTCGGTTTTTAGTAAATAGTCGCCCTATCATATTGTAACTTTCAGCTTCGAGGGCGCACTGTCATTTTAAGGTGTTTACGGTTCAGTGCGTTAAAACAAGAAAAGTCTCAGGTCAACCTATGTTGAATTTTTGATCATTTGGCATCTAAATCATATAATTTCACCTGATATTGGTGGCATTGAACTGTGAGAGTTCTGAATATGAGAAAATTCCACCCGAAATTAGGCATTTTCCCATTGAAACCCGTGTAATACATAATTAGTGGTATTTAACCTCTATGCTACTCTGTACCAAGGTTAGTTTAAATAACAGCACCTGATTGTCATTGATTTCAACAGTCAATACTTGACTTGTGATTAGATATATCTGTGATACAAATCTGTGATTAAATTAAATCCTCTCAAACGAGTTGTATTTAATATCATGACATTATAAGGTATCTACCATACAACTGCCTATAAACTTGACGTAACTAGGCAAGACGATGTCAGAACCTTGTACGGCAGAAAACCAATTAAAAGATGATTGAAGGCATCAACCGGAAAGTTTCCCACCAGTTATATTTATATAAAGTTACAAATAGGTGCGCGATTAATAAGAAACTTAAAATTTAAATCACATAGTGGTCAAAATTACTAAATTACTGACATTATTATTTAATGCAGTTTGTGTAGTTATTTTCACAGAAGTGCAAGTGGAAGACTCATTTTCTGGTGGACAATCCTTGAGCAAGGATGACGTTTTTCAATGTCATGTACCTCGTTTTGAGACAAGAAAAAAGCCATTTTCAATGTTCTACCCTGCAATATGATGTTCACCTTTCAAAGAATATATTTTTGCGCCGTCAGTTTTGTCCTTGTTTTTAAAAAGTATTTGTTACACTTACCGGTGTTATACACGTAGCTGACACCGTAACTGGAAGAAAAGATAATAGTGCTTGCGTCCCTGTATACAGCAAAAACAACATCGGATACTCTTTGTTACTCGGAAATGGTATCTATTTATACGCTATTATCTTGAGAATGCTCTTGTAAAACTAGGATGGTTCAGGGAAGAGCATTTTGAGCAGCCTTGATAAGCTTTATCAAAATGAAAGCGTTACAACTTGTATACGAGAACGAGAAGGATATAAATAATCCACGCAACCATGGCAACTATCAAGTAAACTTTATTGTCAAATTGAAGTATACGTGACATAAATCGCCATCTTATTCCTTGATAATTTGAAGCAGGTCTTTGACAGGTCTACTTCAGTCCGTCCCACAGATTTATTGAAATAGTGGCTGAGTAAGGATTTGCTACACTAGCGGTATTCAGATGTACAGGTGATCAGATAATGGAATATCTTGTACTTCTCGTAAAAGAATTGTTTCAAGTAAACAATAGTTTTCTATTATATTATACAGAAAAGAATAACATATTTGAGAAATAAACGCGGAAAAGGGTCCAGAAGTACATTTGTTTAAATAGCCCGGATGTCATATAGTGGTTCTAACTTCATAGTATTATCACGAATTCTAAGGCTTGGTTTTTAGGGTTAGAGTGTAGGGTTATTGTTAGGGTAAGGGTTAGGGTTAGGTATATAAAAAAAAATTCACGATGTTCACATTAAGGTTAGACCTGAAAGTGTAATTTAAATGAGTGGTTGTACTTCAGTATAACCGCTTTATTTCCTCGGGCAAGGAATTTGTAATGTGACAAAGATGTGTAGCTTTTAGGCTTTTAAAGTCTCCAAAATTAAGTAGAGAATCATTTATAGTGGGTGTTATATATACCTAGAGGTGAACTAATGTAATCAAACAAACAATATCTGAAGGTCAAACGTGTCTTTTGGATACTGATCAGACGAATATGATAGATACACTACATGTTAGCCAGTAGGAATCGATGATTGTTAGTTCATAGACCTGTTCATTGACTCTCTAAAGATGCCTTTGATTGTCAGCGCAAATTTAAAGTTTGACTTTGTTTCTGATTTGGTTTCAAAATGTTTTAACAACCAAAGGCAGAGCAATGGCAACAATTTTCATGACTTTGAATGAAGTTGGCAGACATCGGTTACTAGTAAGCTGGTTTTACAATATATTCATGTCAGATGTATTTCAATTTTAAGAACTTGATCAAGACAACTATGTTGCAGAATTCATTCCTCAATTTAGTAGAGTAACGGAACAAAAGATATTTCCGGAGTAACTCATCATCATAATAGAGCAGTAGGAAACATGTGCCAAAATAAATGTGACATTTTGAGATTGCCAATAAGTTTATGCACAACAAATTACACGGCTCATATGTTTCAAGAAAGCGAAGGGAAAAGGGTACCTGCTTTCAGTAATGATTTAGTAATAGAATTAAATTTCACTTTATTTGAATCAGAAATATTTCTGATTCAGAACTCTTTTGCTCTTGGTTCGGGGCTGCTTATTTGGTCGGTCGTCATGCTTTTTCTGTAAAAAGATTAGATAACAAATGAAAATAATAAAATAAACAAATAAATGCTTGTTCTCTATTGACAAAATGGGTTGGGTATATCATTTTTTTGTTAATCGCTTCAATCGCCACACTGTAAAAATATTTTACTCCACATTGAGTAAAAAGGTCACAGCTCAACAGTTGAGTAAAAAATTACTCAACATTGAGCTCATATAGGTCACAACTCAACAAATGAGTAAAAATTGCTCAATTTTATTTGAGTTGTGACATATTATGAGCTCAATGTTGAGTAATTTTTTTTTTTTTTTTTGAGCTGTGACCTTTTTACTCAATGTTGAGTAAGATATTTTTAGAGTGCACCAAACTGTTAAAAATGGCTAGCGATAGTATATCTATACTATGAAATTGAAACAAGTAACACTGTACGGCATTTATATATTTGGCGCATATGGTTTTGTGGACGTTTCCACCATTTTATTTTCAACACACTAATACATTTTATTTTCAACAAAATAATACAATTCTTTTTTAAAACAATACAATACGAAACAAATCTTCTTGATATATACAAAGCAATACCAATCAAACAGTTAAAACAGGATTCCATCACTCAATGTGAAACCGCCTCTACTTGTCAAGTACGACCACTAATTTATTGAGGGCGTTGCTAGCCAACATTCGTATACTATGCGTAAAGCATCAATTTTAGCTGAAGTCGTCGAAACGGCAGGTTGCATCTTACGTATGCTAACTTGGCGGGTGCTTTAGAATCATTGGCATTGCTTTAAGGACTATGCACACCTTTGATTGGCCATAGCAAAATTGTCTTCTGTTATTACACTTTTTCATCGAGCATACATTGTGTTCATGACCAGCGCATTATTTGAATGCTTGTGATGTGTTTTTAAAAAGGGGGTCGTGCAGTGGTACGACTTTTACTGCTTAATCATTCAACGTTTTACTGTTATGGTATCTACCTTTGAAAAGAGCATTGATCTGGCTTAACAAAGTGCAAATGCAAACCAAGATATTGCTTTGATACTGCTAAATATGGACGGATTGTACAAGATATTCTAAAGAAATTATATTTACGTATTTAGGTATCAAACGTTACAGGACAAGATACGTGCGATATTTGAAACCTTGTGGTATCAAATAACGTCAACATGTGATCGAGTACCAACTTAATGAAGTTAGTGAAGGCAAGAAGTAAATCTGATACTCCATTGAGTGGTACGTATCAATATACTGATAATGAAAACATTGATTCAAACGTCTTTGAACTTCGTGATCCAGCAGGTGGTAGAACTTCAATTTCTCAAGGTGAAGGTAAATCTCGATCAAAAGCATTCGGAATAGTGCTCTGACGTTTGAACAATTAAAGCGGACAAAAATAAACTAGTATAAATGTTAAATTATACATCCAGTAAATTTATTTGCACTACTTCGGTATTGTTGCAGGAACGTGTTACATTGTAGTGCTTACGTTACGAACAAAACTACTTTATATTATCCTAGCTAATACTTACAAAAGAATGCTGTATGACAAGTGACGCAAACGGATATTTTACACCAGTGATACCTAAACTGAGCGCTGACTTTTAAACGCAAATCGGTTACGTTACCCAATTGGGATATAGCCTGTACATAATGTATTGGTAATGGTTTCTATACTTTCAAGCATCAACAGTTTATAAACAACTTCTGTCAGACAGACCCAGGAGAATCATTACTCTTTTGCTAAACCACATCAAGTGCCAATTGTATCTGGTGATATCGCTAAATGATATAAATCCAGATTGGTTTTATGTTGTTTGAACATTCGTCAGGACTCTCCAATGATTTGCATCTTTGTACTTACGTGAGCAGAAAACATGTTGTCGTCTTGGTAATGTAATAAAGTACTTTACATTTAGCGCCCAACGTTCCAAGAGGTGGACGAACTGCTACATAACCTATATCTTGAAGAAACTAAAACACGGATGAGTGTTATCTTCGAGTAGAAATCTACATTGCAACTTATATCTTTCTACAATCATGATTTTTCTGGATATGGTGTTGTGTATTCAATAATTGAAATGGATAACAGTGTTGATGAGTTCAGGCTAACAATGGAATACTTTGGCAGAGAATATGAATTAAACAATTTGGATCCGTTGGACTCATATAATGCAAGCTTCTCTAATAATCCGTATGATTATCCTGATGATTATGATTTTCCTGAGACTACCAATTTTCCTCATGTCCATATAGCCGTGAAATCTGTATTGGCACTAAGTTACACGTTAATGATGGCCATTTGTGGCATTGGTAATCTATTACTTTGTTACGTTGTCTATAGGTTCCGGCGTATGCGGACTACTACAAACCTTCTCATCGGAAATTTGGCACTTTCAGATTTTTTAGTAGCCGTTATATGTGTGCCGTTTAATTTCCACTATTACCTTCATCAGTCGTGGCCGTTTGGAAAACCTATGTGTGTATTAGTGAGTTACCTTAAGGCGACATCGCTCTATGTGTCCATTAATTCGCTTCTGGCAATTGCTATAGACCGGTAAGTACAAAGTGTCCAAACAATGTAATTCAAGACACATAGTTCATGCAAATACTTGAACATGACTTGGGTATTCAGTTTGCTGAATTCATTGTGTGTGATTTTGTTAAAATAAAGTAACTTTGGGTCGCGTTTGGGATGTAATATATATAACGTGGTGCGTTTAATTTATATGTTTGTGCTTTATAAGCAAGTAGCTTTTTTAAGGTTAACATACCATTTTTCGGGTTGACGTGGATGACAACTTTAAATATTAACCAGGCGCAATATCCGCTTGTGTGTGTGAAGGGGGTAGGTGTGTGGAGGTGGTGTGGGGTGTGGAGGTGGGAGATGAGGGTAGGGGTGTCTTTTTGTTAATGTATTTTTCTTTGTTCAGTGCATAAATATTAATTTTGTCAAAACATAAATCAATGTGATAGTAAAAGTGAAAAAGTGAGAGATATTCGAATTCGTGTGTTCATTCACTACATTATGTATGAATGCTTAGTTTTTTGTGTGGATGTGTGTGTGAATGATAAAAAACATTGAATCTTGAATGACTTTTTGGTGTCTGGTTTGCCGCCATGAATTTCATATTATTCATAACAAGCCTTAAGACAATCGAAACACCATATGTGGTGTGATCAAGCATAAGTCGGGCATATTCAATTTTCATATTTTTTTATGTTATTGTATAAAACATTTGCAAAGCTACATTGTGCAGAAAACCCTATTGACATTTAGTTCCAAAGATATGAACAGTTGAAGTGTTTCCAAAACAATATGCAACAAAATAAATTATTTTTGTTGTTTGCCTATATCTGAAAATTAATATTTCCGACCTCCAACTGATTTTTCTTGATCTCATCATATAATCTTAACACGCTACGGTTCAGCCAAAGATCACGAAGGAATGTGAATTTTATCTTATCCAATCCTATTGCCAAATTTAAGATTTATTAGATTAATTTCCTCCAGAAATATTTCAAGTCTTCTCAAACTTTAGGTCTAGTATCATATTCAATCAATAGCTATATTTTTGACGCTATTGGCTGTGATGAGTTTGATACTGAAAGTACCTAAATCCGTGATAAATTGACTATTGGCATTTTGAATGAATCAGAAATACAATCCCAAATTATGTCGAATAAAATAGGCTAATCTGATTATCAGAGTTACCTGCAGATATGGATGATTTGATCTTACCAGATTGGTTGGTTATCAGTTAATATATCTTGGCACTACTGAGTTAGCAGTTGATGTTGATAATGATACAGAATAATAGAAAAGGGAAACTTTGTAAAGAGCAACACATTTAAAAATCTAGATTGCTAAAGTGTACGCGTTTGAAAGTGACGGCATCATCGAACATTCACTGTTTTTACAATGTTTACATATGAAATCGTAAGTGTATAACCTGCTCTCTTAAAACAGGGTCTAAAATGGTTATTAAGCTGCCATCCACTGGAAACATGTAAGGTTCTTCAAAGAGTGCTTACAAGATCTCCAAAGAGTCTTTAGAACAAGGGTTTTGAACAAAAGAAACCCTTGTTTTCTTAGATTCTCCCTTCGGGACAAAAAGATCTAAGTTGCACCTTTTTCTAAGAGTGTATTGACTCACGTACATTTAACTCAAATCACTAAATAAATACATCATTTTGTGCCATTTAAAAGCAGTTATTTCAGGATTTACTTCAGGTAATCAAACTAAAGTAATATGGTTTGCTTTAGTAAGGAATTGGTAAACAATTTTATCACTGCTTCGTTTTCACACCTGCATCTGAAATATATCGTGTACTTTGTATACAATAACAGCTTCTCCGTAAACACGATAAACGTTAATAGGAAAGATGCAAAGTTAAACTGCAATTTAAAAGGAAATCCAGAAAAGACTTGTACATAAGCTAGGATGCGATGAATCTTGATTTACTAGTTTTACTATGCATATAGAAAAGGTCAGAAGGATCAAACTGGACACAAAAGCAAATGCATCGGGATACGCACTTCATTAGGTTGTATAGACTTACGCAATCTGCTCTATTTAACGGTAAACCATGGATAAACACACAGACAAAGCTGAATTGACACGTAGTCGCTGAGCGATGAGCGATTGGTTTTTGACTTATGAAGTAGAGCGTTTCTCCCAGCGAAACAAAAGCACAGTATCTCATTGGTCAACAAAATTGCTAGTCGCTCAGCTACTAAGCGTTAATTCAGCTTTAAATTGACATCTGGCTGGTTAACAATATGTACCTGAAACGAACTATATGTGGCCGTTAAAAAGAGATACACATTATTATCTCAATGAAACATTTTATAATGTAAAATGAAACTAATTTCGATATTTGAATGATTGGTAAGGATAATAGTAACAGCCAGTTAGCTGACGAAAAAACCCTGTTCTACGGACCAGACCAACCCAGAATTTGCATTTTGGAGATTTTTTAAAATTTGGCTAAAATCATCAGATATTCTCAGATTTTGGTGACATTTAAGGGCAACTTTAGCCCCATACTTGAAAAGACATTTTCAAACCTAAATCATTTACTGACAGGCACAGACATAAATACAATAATATATTAGCGTCACAGAAATGGGTTAAAACACCCCATTTTAAGGCAATATATTATTATTATCTCCTCTTATAATGAAACTATAATTTTGACATTCAAATCCTGCATTGATTTCAAAGATAATATCTTAATAAGATATCATCCTCTTGAAAATGTAAAATACAGCTGATATATAAAACTAATTATCAACGCCACATAATGAAAGTCTTTGACACAAACCATTTTAAGACAGATATCATTTATAGATTATAATCTCATTTTTTTATTTGATTTTTTTTTATTTCAAAGTTTTCATAGTTCAATTCCAAGAAACGTTTTCCATACAGTTTCGGCAATCCAGTCTGTTGCATTTCTCAATGGTGTATGCCAATGGATCCTTTATTGGATGGGAAGACATCATCGGAAGATGATGACGCCCTCTGGATCAATTGGTCATAGACGTGACTCTGTTGGAAGTCCCTCGTCGCCGTTTATTAAATAATGATCTCCTATGCAATGTACATTGTAAAGTTAACTAATTTCGACATACAAAATCCTGTATTTACTTAAAGGATAATAATACCAACGTCATAAAATTTCTCCAAACATAACTTGTTTTTAAATCAAATTCAAGATTATCTCCTGATTATGTAAATGGATTGAGATTCAAATCCATCATTTTCTTACGGGATAGTAATATCAACGTCACTGAATAAATTTGTCAAACATAACCTTATAAAATAATCTTTCAGAATAATAATATCAACGTTACAAAATTAAGATTATACAAACATAAATTGTTTTAACCAAAATATAGAAATAATTTCCTTACTCTGTAAATACAAAATGGATTTCGATATCTAAATCCTTCCTTTACTTAAGGGTAGTAAAATCAACATCACTGGATGAAATTTGTCCAATGTAATCTTGTAATTAAATCTTTTAAATAATCTTACGGAGCATAACTTTTAAAAAGTAATGTTTCATAAACATAGCATAAACCTTTAAAACATGTTCTTGGTTTCTCGTTTCAGCACAGCAAAGCGCAAACTTCAAATTCATACAAAGTGGATATACGATGCGTAAAATATTAAATAACGATAAAACAATAAACTGAAAAAAAATCCCATAGCAATTGCAATACTTGACCTAAGATAAGCAAATGACTCTACTTTAATTTCGGCCTCTTATATGCTTCTCAACAACATGGAGAGTGTGTTTTTGTCATGGGAGAACTCTTTATACAGCCGTGTCTGGGATCTTAAGTGTGCAATGGTCGCTAGCACATGATCCTATTTCTCACTGACATCTAAATATAAAATTATATCATACGTTAGTATTCTGAATGTTAACATTAAGGACATCTAAGCTATGATAAGCAATAATAATTTGATGCGTTAAAATAAATATGTGGATTTTTTTTTTAATTTCTAGGCTATTGAATTCTAGGCTATTGAATTGAGAGATTGCTCTGGATTTGATATAGTTTGTGTCCTTAATTTCTATAGTTTTATATATTAATTGTGTAAGAAACAGACCAATATACACCTACCTCTTATACACCATACACACACACCCCTCCCCTACACACCCCATCACAAACACTCAACAACCAACACATCACCTTTCCTTCCTTTCCCCCTTTAACAAAACTGTTTGTGCGACTGGTGTTTAAAATAAGATAGCTTGAATGGGAAACTTTAATAACCTAATGTTTGGTGCTCAAATTCAACAGTGATTTTTCCAGTGCGTTCGGTCATAACTTGTGTAAAAAAGTGTCCGTTTTAAAAGTTGCATCTGAGTCCATAGGTGTCAACTCTCATCCTATACAGTAGGTCAGGTCTATTCATGTGTTTGTTGAGAAAATTTGATCCCAATGTACTCAGGTGCAACATTAAAACACTTACTTTGTTCTGGTGTCCAATCTTTAATTTGAACCTTATTCAATCGGGTAGAATCAAAGAGTACTCTTAACCGATGATGCCGGAGGTAGATTGAGTAGTCTCCATGAGTGACAAACCAAGGTGATCGATTTACCACAGCGTTACGTCTGGCGCAAATCTTTGGTAATAATTAATATCTTTGGCTGTTTTGATATGAATTCATCTTGCAATTTCCCAAGATATAAAATGGAATTTGACTGTTAGTTGACGGTCAGTTAAATACCGGTTGGCAAGTTATTTTAATATGTTGTGTGCTTTTAGAATTTGCTGTGTTAAAACACAGCAAATTTCCCAACATGGGTTAAAGGGTAAATTGATTTGTTATATCGGAAAGTGGGTGAATTCTAAAGCGCACAACATTATTTTGTACTCATAAATTGCGTCGATTTTTAAACTTATTGCATGGATAGACGCAGACTTGATATCATTCTGATTTCTCTTGACAATATATCATAGCAAAGATTCTGGAACAAAGGCATCAGGAGAGTTACCCTTCAACGGTAAAGCAAAATAACATTGATGATATGATGGTAATTCAAATGGGTCCATTATAACAGAGAGTATTTTCCGTCAATAATAAAAAAATATACGCCCACCGCAGGCGTCTCTAAAGTATGCGTTTACAAAATAATGCACCTTTTCTCCGATATACATATCGTTCAATATAATTGTAAAAATAGACGTAAATAGAACAGTTTTATTAGCAGATATTTTAAAAGGTTCTTGTATACTTTGCTTAAGGGAAATAACATTGGAGCTCTAAAGTTACTGGTTGCAATTTACATGATTGACATTGTTTTTGTTATCTGGATTCAGCTTTGCTTAACATATTCAATTGAGGAGTATTGCACAATGATAATGAAGAAGATTAATTTTATTGAGCGACAGGAATATTATTGTCAATAGGACCTGAAAAATCATGATTAAATTTGGTACTTAACTTTATTCTGTTCTTCTTGGAAAGTAAGAGAATGATATAACCTGATACTAACACTAAAAGTACAAAGATAATGAAGAAGATTAATTTTATTGAGTGACAGGAACATCATTTTCAATATGTTCAATAGGACCTGAAAAAAATCATGATTAAATTTGGTACTTAACTTCATTTTGTTCTCCTTGGAAAGTAAGAAAATGATATAACCTGATAACTAAAACGCCCTAGTGCTTGAGACATTTAATTAACCTTATCAAGAAACATTTTCATTGTTTTTAGTCATTCTGTGTGGAACCACATTTTTGTCCGTCCGGATGGAACTGATTTTGAGCAATTTGTTCAAGACAGGCTTTCAACACTACATCAATACAATCTAATTGAAAAAGGCTTGGATCCCTACTTTAGAAAGGTGGACATTTTATAACATGTCTGTTGATAATCTTTGCTTATCCAATTTTATTAGTGTGTAGTTGCTGGAATGGAATGGTATAGTAATATCGGTGTTGGTACCCCTTATTGGTAATTGTGTGAGGTAGGGTAGTGGAAAGTGAGTGGAGATATATTAGTATGTGCCTCAGTTAAAATATGATATTATCGGCAAAATCAATAATACCGGAGTTCGTACATAAACGCTTCATTTCATTACAGTCATAGATAAAAAGGTAGATATCGTCACCCAGACAAAAATCACATTTGTGCGCAACAGTTCTACAATGTAATTCACATCACGCTACTCTGTAATACCTGATTGGCATTGATTTCACCAGTCAATCTTTAACTTGTGTTTAGAGATATTCGTGATATAATTTAATTTAATCTTCTTAAACGGGCTGTGTTTGACATAACTAGGCAAGACGATGTCAGAACGTAGCACATCATACAACATTAGTAGATATTTTAAAAGGTTCTTGTATACTTTGCTTAAGGGAAATAACAGTGGAGTTATAAAGTTACTGGTTGCAATTGACATGATTGACATACTGTTTTTTGTTATCTAGATTCAGTTTTGCTTAACATATTCAACTAAAGAGTAGTTCATGCACAATGATAATGAAGAGGACTAATTTTAGTGAGCGACAGGAACATTTTGTAATATTTGATTTAAATAGGACCTGAAAAAAAAAGATTAAATTTGGTACTTAACTTTATGCTGTTCTTCTTGGAAAGTAAGAAAATGATATAACCTGATAACTAAAACGCTCTAGTGCTTTTTTTTTTTTTTTTTTTTTACGACATGGCATAACTGGGCATTAACAGCAGAGACAAATAAATCATTTAGAAGCTGCTGACGAGGATGCACCCAGAAAGCGATTAACCTCCTGCTAAAGCTGGCCCTCGATCTAATGGCTGGAATTTGGGCAGGTAGAGAATTCCATAATTGGGCTGTAGATGGTAGAAATGATCTTTCATGGCTGACAAGGTTTGATCTTGGGACTTCCACTGCTAGGTCATGGGATCTCCCAGACCGTCGCAACCTGGGGTCATGGACATGGATGTCTGGCATCAGCTGGCATAACAACTCAGGGGCCTCCTTGTAAAACATACGATGGAAGAGGGTGGCTGCTCCAACTGCCCTGCGGTGGCTCAATGACTGAATACGATGATCTTCATACTCATTTGTTGGCAGACCAATGATACGCTTAGCTCTATTTTGGATGGAGTCAAGCTGAGCTAGTGAGGTGGGAGTTGCACCAGTCCAAGCACTGCTGGCATATTCCATTTTTGATCGTATCATGGCCTTGTAGATGATGGCTCTCTGTGCAGGTAGAATATAGGGCGACGCTCTTCTGAGGAGTCCCAGTCGCTGACCGGCTGTCTTTGACATTTTGGTGACTACTTGGTTCCAGGACAAGTTGTTATTCAATGTAAGACCTAGAAGGTCCACGCTTTCAGCGTCTTCAAGAGTTACACCAAAAAAGTGAAGTGGTGGATGGTTGCCATCAGCATCTCTTCGGTTGGAGATGGTAGTGGTTTTACATTTGGCAGCACCAAACAGGACATTCCATGTCTTAGCCCATGTCTCGATCTTGGCCAAATCCCGGTTGAGAGATGCTGCAGCAGGAAGTCTATCTTCTCTAGATTTGATGAAGGACATAATGGTAGCATCATCTGCGTACAAGATGGACTGATTGTTCAGATCTTGTGAGATGTCGTCAATGAAGATGATAAACAGGAGACATTTAATTAACCCTATCAAGAAACCTTTTGTTTGTCGGGTTTAATTAGTCATTTTGTCTGGAAAATATATTTGTCTAATACAATTTAATTGAAAAAAGCTTGGATCCCTACTTTAAAAAAGTGGAGATTTTATACCATGTCTGTTGACAATCTTTGCTTCAGGAAATTATTATCCAATTTTATTAATGTGTAGTGGCTGGGATGGTATAGTAATGTCGAAGTTGGTGATTGTGGGGAAGTGAGTGGAGATATATTAGTGTGTGCCTCAGTTATGATACATGTACAGTATTATCAGTAAATCAATAACAACGGAGTTCGTACATAAACGCTTCATTTCATTACAGTCACAGATAAAAAGGTAGATATCGTCACCCTCACAAAACTCACATTTTTGCGCAACAGTTCTATAATGTAATTTACGTCACGCTACTCTGTAATAAGGAAACATACCAAAGTCAGTTTAAATAAAAATACCTGATTGGTATTGATTTCACCAGTCAATCTTTGACTTGTGTTTAGAGATATTCGTGATATAATTAAATTTAATCTTCTTAAACGGGCTGTGTTTGACATAACTAGGCAAGACGATGTCAGAAACTAGCACGGCAGAAAACTAATTAAAAGATGATTGAATGTATCAGTCACAAAATTTACCACCCGTTACATTTATATTACACATTCAAGCAGTGTTTGAGATGCTTTACCAGAACAAGATTGAAATTACACATAGGTGCGTGATTAAGAAACTTAGATCAACGAGTGTTACAAAATGTATTTCTTAATTAAATATACTTTTATATCTCAAGTACCACTTCCAATGTTTCAATTTCAATTGACGCAGTTTGGGTAGCTGCAGTTATTTTCATGAAAGTGCAAGATTCCCTTTGTTTTGCGTAATTTTCTTTCTTTTTGACGATCTTAACGAACGACTTCGTGTTGGTCTTTCAATGTAATCCTCGATGTGTGACTGACAGATGTGGTATGTTTATTAGAAAAATATTAAAATATTATCACTGTAATAAAAGTTTCAACAACCATATATTGATAACATGTATTGCTCGATAATCATGTACCTCGATTTAAGAAAAGAACAATTTCTGTCATGTTTATTCATGTCCCAACTTACACCTAAATTAAATCAGCCAAATTCGTCGTGTTTGCAGGTGAAAAGCTATTTCGACTTTAAGTCATAATTACGACATTAACTCAACCCTCTTAAACGGTCAAAATAGGCAGTACATTTAGGTTTCTTTGATTAAAATGGAGACCAGTCCTTTCTGGCAGATATTACTGATACTATTTCATCATTTTGGGAACAGAATAACAAAATAAACATTTAACGGAACTCGTACATTATGGCTTTAATGAGGTGACATGATATAACCGTGTTTGTATCGCTTTATACAGCAAAACATCTAGTGGTACCAAGAAACGGATACGCTTTGTTATATCTATTTTATAGCTACTATAATATTGAGAATGATCTTACAGAACTAGGATGGTTCAGAGAAGAGCATTGTGAGTAACATTAATGTAAAACGCAGCCGCGAGAGGCTCTTTTTAATGAAAACACCAAGTCGTTAAACATATGACTTGTTTTATAGAAGAGAACAGGAAAGATATAAATAAACCATACAACCATTGCAACAAGCAAGTAAACAATAACTTGTTTTGCCAAATTCTGAAATATCCGACAGATGACAGATCTACTTCAGACTTCAGTCCCAAACACTTCTTTTATATGAAGTTGTAATAGTGGCTGGGTCTGGAATTGCTATACTAGTGCTACCCGCAGGTGCAAGATATTATATATTGAAATGTCTTGTACATTACTTTATTTTTCGTTCGCAAGTAAAATTATTTTAATGACAGATAAATTAAAAAGACCCAAGTGTGTAGATCAATGTTTTCCAAATTGTTGAAAGAAAATCTTTCTGATGTATTTTTTTATAGTGATTCCATGCATAATCTGGACCAGAATTTTACTGCAAATTCAGAAACAGTTATTTCGAGGGGAAATGGAAAAGGAAAATAATCAAATCACCAAAGACAACGAATATTGCTGGATAGGGAAAGGGGATAGGCAAATGTATGTTCTAACTTTTAAAAAAACCCAGGTAATTATTGCTATTTTAAGAATAATATTTCTATTGTTAAAGACAGCAAGAGCCTAGGTAAGTTAGATTTGATAATAAAAAAAGCACATTTTCTAAACGGTCAATCACCAAATGAATACCATAAACGATACAATAAACGGAATTTATATAGCGCCTTAGGATAAGTAAGAACAAAACGCTTTGAAGAAAAAACGAATGCGATATAGTCAATAATTTGTCTACTCGGCGGTAATTCTAGCTGAAAGTGTTAATGAAAAACAAAATCAAAATCAAATTCGAAAAATTTTCTTTGTAATACATGAATAAGCAGTTTAAATCCAAGGATATGTACTTCAGTATAACTGCATTATTTCCTCGGGCATGGAATAAAGTGATTGTGATGCTTCAAACCATTGTCGCTTTTAGGCTTAAAGTCTTCTAAATAAATGCAGATCAATAATTCCATCTTGTTTTATGTTCAAGTAGAGAATCATTTATAAGTGGGTGTTGTAATATCTAGAGGCAAAACAAATGTAATCAAACATCATAAAAGCAACACAACAACTCAAGGTTAAACGAGTCTTCTTGCAGATAATATTGAGCCGACGAATATGATATGGATTAACAATATTTATGATTGTTAGGTCATAGACCTTCTGCTCAGGATCTCTCTAAAATGTTTTGTTAAACGTGAAGTTTAAGAACACTATGCAGTAAAAATCAGATATTTTCAAAAAATGTTGGCAGACTTCAAAAATGATTTTTCTTAATACTTTCCAATTGTCCAATTTTCAGCATTTTCAGCATTTTCCCATGTAGCAAAATGTAGAAATATCAGGTCAGATTTCAGGATGAAGGAAATAATGTTCAGTACCCTTCTTTTATACAGTGAATAAGACATTCTTCCTCTCTAAAAAAATCATGTAAACACAAACAAATCATTTTCAGAAATGGGTGAAACTATTATGTAAAATAGGGGTGTTTTTCATTATTTTCGGCAATGCCAAAACTTGTGTTGGGAAAATTGATGTAACCCCAAAGTAACACTTTTCTCACAATTATCTGTTCAGGGTAGGTAGATAAGATGTTGGTCTAGTAATATCATGAAAAAAAAGTTGTGGTAAATTTCATACGTGGGAGCAGTGTTGCCAGGAAAATTGCACAATTTTCAGTTTTTTAATTTAATATATTATGAAAAATAAGGGCTTTTATCCACCTAGGGGATGATGATTCATTTTTATGATATTAGTATGAAGACATTACCAACTGTAGTGCATGCGTATCAAGTATTTCTGCCTAAGTGTTGCCAGAAACCTCACTTTTTTGACGTTTGAGATCTTATTTACAATGGAAAATGCTGATTTTAACAGACAACTCTCTTGTTAATTTTATGCAACACTCTAGTATTGTTATTTGGATTAAGTGCATGGTGTGACATGATTTGCATTGGTTTCAACACCAGTGTTGCCTGTAGAGTTGCCTTTTCAGGTGCTGTTATAAAGTAATTTTCATACGTGGGAGCAGTGTTGCCAGGAAAATTTTCAGGTTGTTAATTTAATATATTATGAAAAATAAGACTTTTATCCACCTAGGGGATGATGATGCATTTTTATGATATTAGTATGAAGACATTGCCAACTGTAGTGCATGAGTATCAAGTATTTCTGCCTAAGTGTTGCCAGAAACCTCACTTTTTTGACGTTTGAGATTATATTAATGATGGAAAATACTGATTTTAACAGACAACTCTCTTGTTAATTTTATGCAACACTCCAGTATTGTGATTTGGATTAAGTGCATGGTGTGACATGATGTGCATTGGTTTCAACACCAGTGTTGCCAGTAGCTTAACCTTTTCAGGTGCTGTTATAAAGAAACAGCGAAACCAGTGTTGCTAGTAACACTGTCTATTCAAGTCAGTTTACAGGATAATGACACTCTTACTGACAAACTTACAGAAAGGGGGTTAACAGCACTGGTATACATAGCATACTCAATTTTTTCAAATCGTGAAATATAGCGGGTCCTGGTCTGCTATTATTAACATGCAACATGTCAACAACAGTATTGCCAGAAAACTCACTTTTGCATTATTGAGGTTAAATTTACTGTTTAAATTAAGTGTAGTATACCTTACTTTGCTCACTGTGATTTCAACTGTGTTGCTAGTCACATTTTCAGTTATTTTGAAACAATTGAGAAAGCTACAGAAGAATCTAAAGAGGTGACATGGTTAGCTATGTCTGTTGCAGTTCATACACTAGATATGATGCAGCAGAGTACCCTTTTTCATCTCATTTGATGACTCACATTACGGAAGATACAAGATTGCCAACCGACATTTACAGACATATTGCTTAAAAACATTACATGTTTTGAAATTATTCAAAACATTGTTTTTAACTAAACAGGAACAACCTTCCACAAAGCTTTCAATTTTCTTGATATACGGACGTTTAGGTGTCGATGTTGAGGTATATGCATATGTCCTTAAGTTTTGAAACAGTTTGCTTGATCAGACTCTTTGTTTTTACAAGTTCTCAAATATTACACGGAAAAACAGTGGCAGGATCGACGGGAATTATATAAATAAATATTGTTATTCATCAGGTTCGCCTTCGCAAATAATAAAGGAGACAAGAAGAAAAAATGATCCCGCCTGGGAATTGAACCCAGGACCTCAGGGTTACGAGACCTACGCCTTATAACCGCTTGGCCACGGGAGCTTCATGATTAGGCTGGTTGAAATTCGAACTCATCAGGTTCGCCGTCGCAAATAAACTGAAGGTTACTAGCAACACTGGTGTTGAAATCACAGTGAGCAAAGTAAAGTATACTACACTTAATTTAAACAGTAAATTTAACCTCAATAATACAAAAGTGAGTTTTCTAGCAATACTGTTGTTGACATGTGAATAATAGCAGTCCAGGACCCGCTATACTTCACGCTATACTTTATTGAATAGACAATGTTACTAGCAAAACTGGTTTCGCTGTTTCTTTATAACAGCACCTGAAAAGGCAAAGCTACTGGCAACACTGGTGTTGAAACCAATGCAAATCATGTCACACCATGCACTTAATCCAAATCACAATACTAGAGTGTTGCATAAAATTAACAAGAGAGTTAGTTGTCTGTTAAAATCAGAATTTTCCATTGTAAATAAAATCTAAAACGTCAAAAAAGTGAGGTTTCTGGCAACATTTAAGCAGAAATACTCATGCACTACAGTTGGTAATGTCTTCATACTAATATCATACAAATGCATCATCATCTCTAGGTGGATAAAAGCCCTTTTTTCATAATATTTTAAATTAAAAAACTGAAAATTATGCAATTTTACTGGCAACACTGCTCCCACGTATGAAAACTACTTGATAACAGCACCTGAAAAGGCAAAGCTACTGGCAACACTGGTGTTGAAACCAATGCAAATCAGAATTTTCCATTGTAAATAAAATCTCAAACATCAAAAAAGTGAGGTTTCTGGCAACACTTAGGCAGAAATACTTGATACTCATGCACTACAGTTGGTAATGTCTTCATACTAATATCATAAAAATGCATCATCATCCCCTAGGTGGATAAAAGCCTTATTTTTCATAATATATTAAATTAAAAACCTGAAAATTGTGCAATTTTCCTGCCAACACTGCTCCCACGTATGAAAATTACTTTATAACAGCACCTGAAAAGGCAACGCTACTGGCAACACTGGTGTTGAAACCAATGCAAATCATGTCACACCATGCACTTAATCCAAATAACAATACTAGACTGTTGCATAAAATTAACAAGAGAGTTGTCTGTTAAAATCAGCATTTTCCATTGTAAATAAAATCTCAAACGTCAAAAAAGTGAGGTTTCTGGCAACACTAGGCAGAACTACTTGATACTCATGCACTACAGTTGGTAATGTCTTCATACTAATATCATAAAAATGCATCATCATCCCCTAGGTGGATAAAAGCCCTTATTTTTATATATTAAATTAAAAACCTGAAAATTGTGCAATTTTCCTGCCAACACTGCTCCCACGTATGAAAATTACTTTATAACAGCACCTGAAAAGGCAACGCTACTGGCAACACTGGTGTTGAAACCAATGCAAATCATGTCACACCATGCACTTAATCCAAATAACAATACTAGACTGTTGCATAAAATTAACAAGAGAGTTGTCTGTTAAAATCAGCATTTTCCATTGTAAATAAAATCTCAAACGTCAAAAAAGTGAGGTTTCTGGCAACACTTAGGCAGAAATACTTGATACTCATGCACTACAGTTGGTAATGTCTTCATACTAATATCATAAAAATGCATCATCATCCCCTAGGTGGATAAAAGCCCTTATTTTTATATATTAAATTAAAAACCTGAAAATTGTGCCATTTTCCTGGCAACACTGCTCCCACGTATGAAAATTACTTGATAACAGCACCTGAAAAGGCAACGCTACTGGCAACACTGGTGTTGAAACCAATGCAAATCATGTCACACCATGCACTTAATCCAAATAACAATACTAGAGTGTTGCATAAAATTAACAAGAGAGTTGTCTGTTAAAATCAGTATTTTCCATTGTAAATAAAATCTCAAACGTCACAAAAGTGAGGTTTCTGGCAACACTTAGGCAGAAATACTTGATACTCATGCACTACAGTTGGTAATGTCTTCATACTAATATCATACAAATGCATCATCATTCCCTAGGTGGATAAAAGCCCTTATTTTTCATAATATATTAAATTAAAAAACTGAAAATTGTGCAATTTTCCTGGCAACACTGCTCCCACGTATGAAAATTACCAAAACTTTTTTTTCATGATATTACTAGACCAACATCTTATCTACTTACCCTGAGCAGATAATTGTGAGAAAAGTGTTACTTTGGGGGTTACATCAATTTTCCCAATACAAGTTTTGGCATGGCCGAAAATAATGAAAAACACCCCTATTTTACATAATGGTTTCACCCACTTCTGAAAGTGATTTGTTTGTGTTTACATGATTTTAATAGAGAGGAAGGATATCTTATTCACTGTATAAAAGAAGGGTACTGAACATGATTTTCTTCATCCTGAAATCTGACCTGATATTTCTACATTTTGTTACATGTGAAAATGCTGAAAATGCTGAAAATTGGGCAAATTTACATTTTGGCGGTTGCCATGGCAACCAAAGGTGCAGAGGCGACATGAATGTCATTCCTGTTGACTTTGACCCAAGGTGCATCCATGCACAAAGTTTGAAGAAAAATCATTTTTTGAAGTCTGCCAACACTTATTTGATTTATACAGCAGACCAGTCTTAACTTTGTTTCGTCTGATATGGTTTGAAAATGTTAGAACATTCAAAGGCTAAGCAAGGGCAACAATCTTCATGACTTTAAATTAAGTTGACAGACTTAAGCTATTTTATAGTATTTCACAGCATCAATGCATGGAAATACGACGAGGAACTACTTGTTTGCGTGGCGTCTGAAAAGACTGCTTTAAAATCACTGAACTCATTGCATGACAATCTAATTGTAACCGTCAGCTTTGAGGGCGCACTGCCATTTACGGTTCAATGCGTTAAAACAAGAAAAGTCTCAGGTCAACCTATGTTGAGTTTTTGATCATTTGGCATCAAAATTATTTAATTTCACCTGATATTGGTGTAGCGTGGTGAACTGTGAGAGTTCTGAGAAACATAGCCATTTTCCCATTGAAAACTGCGTAGTAGATAGTTAATGGTATTGAACCATATGGGAGCAAAAAAGCTGAATCACACAACCCTGATTATCTTTTTGAAACGAATATATTAGGTGGCAGCTTCATACATTCAAACTAAACAGATTGGATAGAATAACTTGGAGAGTGGGTTAGTACTTTCCTAATTGAGTGAGATGGAGGTCCTGACATGAGTTGGTCAGTCCACAGCTCAGATTATTTATCTATATGGAAGTGGAAACACGAATAGCTACACGAATCACAATTTTACGCTAAGTGGTTTAAGTGACAATGAATTCAAAATAGCAAAATAAGTTGTCCTTTTAGAGCTTGTGCTAGTATAGGTACATAGTTGTAAATTATACAGCAGTTTGCTACATAACAGCCTACTCTAGAGAATGGGATAGTCACTGCAATAGGAAAATGACAAAATATATAGATGTACTGCGTTATGATTACTTCACACTTCACGTATATGATGTTCAGCTGAAATTTAATATGAAAGGTGCTAGTGATTAGTTTGTTGCAGTTGAGTTTAAGAAAAGGTTGATTTGTTCAATCAAAAATTGTACCATAAGCGAACATCCAAAGCTAAGTCACAATGTGCATGTAGGATAAAGGGTTATAAAATGTTAATTATATGATACATACTTTTTAATTTTTATTACAAAATGAAAGTCTTTCTACGTCGTTTGCTTTTTTCTTCTTCCTTTTGTTCTCTTTCGTCTTCCACTTTCTTCGTCCCGTATTACAGCTTCTGCAAATCCGTACTGCTTCGTGTTGTTGAAATGAACACGTCTTTCTACGTTGTTTACTTCTCCTTCTTCTTTTTTTTACTTACTTTTTCCATTTTCTTCTTCCCGTCGTACTACGCGTCCACCGCATGCGTTGTGCGTATCTCGCTATCTATATATGTGTCCCATACGCATACGACCGTACGCTGGTCTTAGTGCACTACATAGTAACTTTGGTAGTTTTCATACTAACCAATCACAGTTTTCACCGTTTGTGAAGTTAATTCTTTACCAGTTTCAACAAACTATAGTTACTCCCTGTAATCAAATATCTCACATTAGCATCAATAACTAAAGGTCTAACATCAGACACAGCCATATGTTTTATTTACTAGTGGAAAGCAATGTTTCAAGGTCACTATCGACCTTCATCTCAACTCCATCCTCTTTCATTGAGATTGTCAGTTCAAAAAGAACCTTTCATTTGATTTCATCACATTTGTTTATGTCACATCCGTGTTTACATTATATGTACTTGTCTAAGGGGTAACTCACTTCCTTTCAGAATTGCACGGCAAAATAATATAAGAAACGAATGCGAAACTATATGTTCTTTGCAAAATGGCATATTAAAACCTAATCGAGTGCAAATATATTGTGTCATGAAGTCAAGTGACATATAAATAAGCCAAAAGGTACAACGGAAGACAACCGTGACTTTTACATAAATGTTATTTGGACGTGTTTAGTCACTCCACAGGCAATTATGTAAAGTAATGTAATTACTGTTTAGCCCTGCAAGAAATTATAAAAGAATGAATTTGCAATGTTTCTCTGTTCTGCTCTAGCAGATATAACACCGTATATACAAGGCGTGTTATCTCAGTGGTTCACTGAGTATACAATCACAACAAAAAAATCACTTTTGCCTTCTGGATTATTTTTGTGACTTTAAGCGCCAGAAATATCCACGATTAAAATCAATTGCCTTCGTACTGAAACTAGCTTTGTTCTATGTAAATTATTAGATATATTTGCATTATTCGTTATTGAATGATGGCCAGAAGAAACAGACAGACAACTATATATTTAATCTTATCAGAGGACATGAGTAATGATTGTGTAAAACCCTATCCCAATGCGATAAAAAATAACTCTTTAAGTCATACGAGTTTTGTTGGCAGGAACATAGATGACACATTGAGTTTAAAAACTCCATTATGCCAGCAGCCTTGTAATAACTCTCCCAACATTGACATGTGAAGTTTTACCCTTATTATGTAGTTTTTAGTCTTGTCTTATCAGGGTATGTTAACACATCTATTCACTCAGAACGCTACTCACCATCATCTATTGTTATGCATAGTCGTGTTAAAAGTCAATCGATACATGTTGAAATCAGCACAATTCAGAGATACACCTTTTTGCTTTGAAATTCATTTTCTCGGTCAAATAAAAAACAATAATTTTTTTCAGTGATGTCGGATAAAAACATGGTGCTTTGATATACCTTTTTTAAACGGAGGGTGGTCATACATTTGCAAATTGCGTTTATTTGCGAACCGCGAAAGACGGGTGACCGCTAGTGATATGAAATCCAGACCTAGTTGTTTTGAATAGAGCACCTATCTTGGAAGTATACAATTTTAATAAGGAACCTATATTTTATCATCAGCATTATTGCTAGTATAATTTATAACGGAGTCTTCAGAGACAAGACCTAATTCTTACAAGACACAAGTTGTAGAAATTCATGCGTTCAATTCCCCAAACGGTATAAAAGTATGGATTTAAAAGCTACCCTGACCAAACAGAATTTGTAATAATGCACAATGCATTATTACAAAGTTTGACAGTTTCTCAAAAGACAAGATTGTAAAGACACTGAAGGCAAAGACATGTTTCTCGTCTCAACTTACTAACATAGATGACAAATTGAGTGAAAGAAAACATTATGCCAACAGCGTTGTAAAAACTCCCATTGACATGTGACGTTTTACCCTTATTATATCGTTTTCAGTCTTGTCTTATCAGGGTATGTATAGTACACCTACTCTCTTTACAAAAATGCGAAAGTTTGATTTTCAGTTATTTACTTTTTCTGATTTACCGAATCATTGATAGTGCCTCAAACTAACAAAAATAGCCTTCATAAGACACCAAGATGACTCTTTACAAAGCTCTTTGAACAAGTTCATTAGGAATGTTGATTTTATCTGTGAAATTTGTTAATTTTGAACAATTCCTACTAAAAACGAAAGTGATGGACTCACGTTTCACCACTACACCAGTGGTTTCACCAGACTGGCAACTCATCACATCTGACTGTTTCCTTTTATGGGTAACAGGAAGCACCGTAGAGGGCGTGATGAGTTGGTCAAAGATGTTATTGAGTACGTAGGCCCCCTCGTCGATGTTTAGTGTGTCATGTCCTTTTCTGTACTGGAACATTGGCAAAACTGGTCGTCTCTTCGGTACCCGACTTAAAGAGCATCAAAAAGGGGTGGAGAAATTTGAATCCAGACCATTCACAGACATTCACAAATCTACCATAACTAATCATGTGGCCTTTACAAATCACCCCTTCAATTAGCAATGATTAGTAGGACTCTAAAGTCATTGATCGTGAAGCTAATAGGACTACCAGGTGGCCCAAAGAAGCCATTTGACACGCTTACGCACTCAACAACGGTGCTTGCTGTTTCCCATAAAATAAAAGTCAGATTTGATGAGTTGCCAGTCTGCTGAAGCCACTAGTGTAGTGGTGAAACGTCACTAAAACGTGAGTCAATCACTTTAGTTTAATAGGAATGAACAAAATTCACAGTTTTACAAAGCTGTTGCCATTCCAGAGTTATTCACTTGAGACAGCATGGAGTAAAACATAAAATTGGTAACGAGTCACATATTGTTCATGTTGTTTATTTTAATGAATTCATGTTAGAAGCTTTGATTTAATACAACCCCTAGAGACATTTCATTTTTCAACTTTCAAAAGCTCATTTGACGTGTCGAGGCCCTGACTAAAATAAATCCTGAGAACATTACCCACCACTTCCTAATTTTCCTTTGCTCGTTCTATAAAAAAAAATACAAATCAAAATAAAGCGTTACCTATATATTGGTGAAACTACAGAGGTAATAATCATGGGGCCAAATTTTAGTCCATTTGGTTCTTAAAGTAAAAGTGAATCAAATCCCCTTTACGGCTATGGTGCAAAGCAGACATGACATTTTGATTTTAAATTGACGTAGACTACGTAGTTGATGAAACCAGGCACAAAGGATCTTACTAAAGTAGCATTTCATGTTATAAGATACGGTATATATCTTTAGGTTCGGCGTTCAGATATGTAGGATTATTGATAATTTAGATTCAAAAATAGCTACTACTTGGTCCAAAATAGATTCTTTCAAACCGACTCACACCTTGGGCGTAGAGCTTGGTATTTGTAGTATATTGAAAGACTATATAAATATAATATGATCTGAAATCCAGTCCTGTTTTTTTTTTTTTAATATAGAAGTATTCAAATTTTTTCTTAAATACCTATATTTTATTATTAGCATTATTGGTATAACGGAGCCTTCAGAGACAAGACCTAATTCTTACAAGGCACAAGTTGTAGAAATTCATGCTTTCAATTCCCCAAACGGTATGGATTTAAAAGCTACCCTGGCCGAACAGATTTTGTAACAGTGTATAATGCAATTACATAGTTCGACAGTTTCCCAATAGACATGATTGTAACGACACTGAAAGCTAAGAAATGTTTCTCGTTTCAACTTTACTAACTTTACATGGAATCTTCTTTGTAATATAATATACGAGATAATATTACAATTAATTCAGATTTATATTTTTTGTATTGAGTTTGATGTATCACTGATATTTTATTACGAAGCCTATTTATATATTGATAAAACGGACTAAAGATGAATGAATCGCGTTTTCAGAACATTCAGAATATTTCCTTTTAATAAAAAACACCTAAAAGGCATCTAAAACGCATGCGTCTGCAAATGCACCTCCGATATAAGAATCGTTCAATATACACACATGAGAAGCAAACATTTCAATATCTTTGATAAATATCAGGAAAAACTATAATACTTGGTACTGTATATTCTTTTTAAACCCTGGTGTTAAGCTTATGTGTGAAATGTAGGCTTCTAGTGTAAGATTTTCGATTTTTATAGGCTTCAGCTTTACCCGTGAGCTTTTTTGGTGTCAATGTTTTTGCTTTTAAAAATAACATAATTCGCTAAGGAAAGATATTTCCCAACTTTCTAAAGCACATCAAGATTTTGCTTTTTAAAATAACATAATTCGCTAAGGAAAGATATTTCCCAACTTTCTAAAGCACATCATAATAGGGCTGTAATAGTTTTGTCATGATTTTGGTTTTGATTGCACCATTTGCAATTCCGACCACCAATTTGGTCAAAATCAACCTGTCGATGGATGATTTAGGAAGCCATAATAAAATATCGATTATTTCTACTGGTTATATTAATTTTATTAGAAATGTTAACACATATTCGTATTTTTGTTATGTAATATCCAGGTGAGACATTTATAAGTTGTGTGAAAGTATTTTTTAGTATTTGAGCGTACAGTTACTTCCCCCTCATCTGAAGCTCCGGAGCAATATCTGAAATCTTTTGGTCATTCAGCGTACCGGTTTCAGATAATCTGTTGTTTAGCACGCATGTTTCAGATAATATCCCAGCAAACACAAAACGTTTTTGACATCATTCGCAAAAGGTTATAAAAGGTTGTCAGAAAACGTTTAAATGTCGGGTTATATAAAGGATATATTAAGAGTATGAAACGTTTTCATAACCTTAAAAAACATTTTTTGATAATCTACTGCTCAGCAGATAAAAATGTTTTACAGAAAACGTTTAAATGTCGGGTTATATAATGGACATAAAAACGTTTTAATAACATTCCAAAAACATTCTTGAAAACTTGATACAAAACATTCTAAACAGAATGTCATTTTAGGGTTGAAAAAATATTTTGCGAAAAATGTTTGCCCAAAATATTTTCAATAACGTTTTAAAAACGTTTTCATGACCTTTATATAACCCGACATTTAAATGTTATTAAAAGGTTTTGAAAAAACATTTTAAGAACATTTCTGTGTTTGCTGGGTTCAAATATTTTGACATAATGTTATTTAAGTATTGACACAATATTTGGCAAAAATGTTTGCAAAAATAGTTTACAATAACAATTTTTGAAAACATTTAAAAATATTGTTGTAGTGTGTTTTCATACAAAACGTTTTAGAACGTTATCATGACCTTTATATAACCCGACATTTTAATGTTATTAAAACGTTTTTACCTAAACCAAAAGCCAAAATATAACTTATTTAAAACGTTTTTAAAACGTTTTTGTGTTTGCTGGGATGGCTATGAAGTGGCAGTTCTAAGGAGAAAAATACATAACAGTGAATAATAGAAATGGGCACTAGAATTTTATGTACACTTCATTCCATTTCAATCATACAATATAGGCCAGATAAAATAGGTAGACATCGTCACCCACACCAACAGCACATTTTTGTTCTATAATCTAATGTACGTCTATGCTACTCTGTACCAAGGTTAGTTTAAATAACAGCACCTGATTGTCATTGATTTCAACAGTCAATACTTGACTTGTGATTAGATATATCTGTGATACAAATCTGTGATTAAATTAAATCCTCTCAAACGAGTTATATTTAATATCATGACATTATAAGGTATCTACCATACAACTGCCTATAAACTTGACGTAACTAGGCAAGACGATGTCAGAACCCTGTACGGCAGAAAACCAATTAAAAGATGATTGAAGGCATCAACCGGAAAGTTTCCCACCAGTTATATTTATATAAAGTTACAAATAGGTGCGCGATTAATAAGAAACTTAAAATTTAAATCACATAGTGGTCAAAATTACTAAATTACTGACAAATGAAGGTTTATTTTTCTGATATTATTTAATGCAGTTTGTGTAGTTATTTTCACAGAAGTGCAAGTGGAAGACTCATTTTCTGGTGGACAATCCTTGAGCAAGGATGACGTTTTTCAATGTCATGTACCTCGTTTTGAGACAAGAAAAAAGCCATTTTCAATGTTCTACCCTGCAATATGATGTTCACCTTTCAAAGAATATATTTTTGCGCCGTCAGTTTTGTCCTTGTTTTTAAAAAGTAGTTATTACACTTACCGGTGTTATACACGTAGCTGACACCGTAACTGGAAAAAAGATAACAGTGCTTGCGTCCCTGTATACAGTAAAAACATCGGATACTCTTTGTTACTCGGAAATGGTATCTATTTATACGCTATTATCTTGAGAATGCTCTTGTAAAACTAGGATGGTTCAGGGAAGAGCATTTTGAGCAGCCTTGATAAGCTTTATCAAAATAAAAGCGTTACAACTTGTATACGAGAACGAGAAGGATATAAATAATCCACGCAACCATGGCAACTATCAAGTAAACTTTATTGTCAAATTGAAGTATACGTGACATAAATCGCCATCTTATTCCTTGATAATTTGAAGCAGGTCTTTGACAGGTCTACTTCAGTCCGTCCCACAGATTTATTGAAATAGTGGCTGAGTAAGGATTTGCTACACTAGCGGTATTCAGATGTACAGGTGATCAGATAATGAAATATCTTGTACTTCTCGTAAAAGAATTGTTTCAAGTAAACAATAGTTTTCTATTATATTATAAAGAAAAGAATAACATATTTGAGAAATAAACGCGGAAAGGGTCCTGAAGTACATTTGTTTAAATAGCCCGGATGTCATATAGTGGTTCTAACTTCATAGTATTATCACGAATTCTAAGGCTTGGTTTTTAGGGTTAGAGTGTAGGGTTATTGTTAGGGTAAGGGTTAGGGTTAGGTATATAAAAAATTCACGATGTTCACATTAAGGTTAGACCGCTTTATTTCCTCGGGCAAGGAATTTGTAATGTGACAAAGATGTGTAGCTTTTAGGCTTTTAAAGTCTCCAAAATTAAGTAGAGAATCATTTATAGTGGGTGTTATATATACCTAGAGGTGAACTAATGTAATCAAACAAGCAATATCTGAAGGTCAAACGTGTCTTTTGGATACTGATCAGACGAATATGATAGATACACTACATGTTAGCCAGTAGGAATCGATGATTGTTAGTTCATAGACCTGTTCATTGACTCTCTAAAGATGCCTTTGATTGTCAGCGCAAATTTAAAGTTTGACTTTGTTTCTGATTTGGTTTCAAAATGTTTTAACAACCAAAGGCAGAGCAAGGGCAACAATTTTCATGACTTTGAATGAAGTTGGCAGACATCGGTTACTAGTAAGCTGGTTTTACAATATATTCATGTCAGATGTATTTCAATTTTAAGAACTTGATCAAGACAACTATGTTGCAGAATTCATTCCTCAATTTAGTAGAGTAACGGAACAAAAGATATTTCCGGAGTAACTCATCATCATAATAGAGCAGTAGGAAACATGTGCCAAAATAAATGTGACATTTTTGAGATTGCCAATAAGTTTATGCACAACAAATTACACGGCTCATATGTTTCAAGAAAGCGAAGGGAAAAGGGTACCTGCTTTCAGTAATGATTTAGTAATAGAATTAAAATTTCACTTTATTTGAATCAGAAATATTTCTGATTCAGAACTCTTTTGCTCTTGGTTCGGGGCTGCTTATTTGGTCGGTCGTCATGCTTTTTCTGTAAAAAGATTAGATAACAAATGAAAATAATAAAATAAACAAATGAATGCTTGTTCTCTATTGACAAAATGGGTTGGGTATATCATTTTTTTGTTAATCGCTTCAATCGCCACACTGTAAAAATATTTTACTCCACATTGAGTAAAAAGGTCACAGCTCAACAGTTGAGTAAAAAATTACTCAACATTGAGCTCATATAGGTCACAACTCAACAAATGAGTAAAAATTGCTCAATTTTATTTGAGTTGTGACATATTATGAGCTCAATGTTGAGTAATTTTTTTACTCAACTGTTCAGCTGTAACCTTTTTACTCAATGTTGAGTAAAATATTTTTTAGAGTGCACCAAACTGTTAAAATGGCTAGTGATAGTATATCTATACTATGAAATTGAAACAAGTAACACTGTACGGCATTTATATATTTGGCGCATATGGTTTTGTGGACGTTTCCACCATTTTATTTTCAACACACTAATACATTTTATTTTCAACAAAATAATACAATTCTTTTTTAAAACAATACAATACCAAACAAATCTTCTTGATATATACAAAGCAATACCAATCAAACAGTTAAAACAGGATTCCATCACTCAATGTGAAACCGCCTCTACTTGTCAAGTACGACCACTAATTTATTGAGGGCGTTGCTAGCCAACATTCGTATACTATGCGTAAAGCATCAATTTTAACTGAAGTCGTCGAAACGGCAGGTTGCATCTTACGTATGCTAACTTGGCGGGTGCCTTAGAATCATTGGTATTGCTTTAAGGACTATGCACACTTTTGATTGGCCATAGACAATCGTCTTCCGCTGTTACATTTTTTCATCGAGCATACATTGTGTTCATGACCAGCGCATGGGTAACATTATTTGAATGCTTCCGATGTGGTTTTAAAAGGGGGTCGTGCAGTGGTACGACCTTTACCGCTTAATCATTCCACGTTTTACTGTTATGGTATCTACCTTTGAAAAGAGCATTGGTCTGGCTTAAGAAAGTGCAAATGCAAACCAATATATTGCTTTGTTACTGCTAAATATGGACGGATTGTACAAGATATTCTAAAGAAATTATATTTACGTATTTAGGTATCAAACGTTACAGGACAAGATACGTGCGCTATTTGAAACCTTGTGGTATCAAATAACGTCAACATGTGATCGAGTACCAACTTAATGAAGTTCGTGAAGGCAAGAAGGAATATGGGCTTATATTTACTGGTTTGAAGTAAATATGATACTCCTTGGTACTCCGCGGTACTTATCAATATACTGATAATGAAAACATTGATCCAAACGTCTTTGAACATCGTGATCCAGCAGGTGGTAGAACTTCAATTTCTAAAGGTGACGGTAAATCTCGATCAAAGGCATTCTGAATAGTGCTCTGACGTTTGAACAATTAAAACGGACACATTAATTTGTCTCTAGCCTAAAAATAGGCTTGTACGTATTAATGTTAAATCATTCAAAAAGTATAACCAGTAAATCAATGTACACTACTTCAGCATTGTTTGTATGGCGAATTTTATGAAGGAAAGTGTTACATTGTAGTGCTTACGAACAAAACTGCTTTATATAATCCCAGCTAATACTTACAAAGAATGCTGTATGACAAGTGACACAAACGGATCTTTTACACCAGTGATACCTAAACTGAGCGCTGACTTTTAAACACAAATCGGTTACGTTACCCAATTGGGATATATCCTGTACATAATGTATTGGTGATGGTTTCTATACTTTCAAGCATCAACAGTTTATAAACAACTTTTGTCAGACAGACCCAGGAGAATCGCCACTCTTTTGCTAAACCACATCAAGTGCCAATTGTATCTGGTGATATCGCTAAATGATACAAATCCAGATTGGTTTTATGTTGTTTGAACATTCGTCAGGACTCCCCAATGATTTGCATCTTTGTACTTACGTGAGCAGAAAACATGTTGTCGTCTTGGTAATGTAATAAAGTACTTTACCTTCATCATCCATCGTTCCAAGAGGTGGACGAACTGCTACATAACCTATATCTTGAAGAAACTAAAACACGGATGAGTGTTATCTTCGAGTAGAAATCTACATTGCAAGTTATATCCTACTACAATCATAATTTTTCTGGATATGGTGTTGTGCATTCAATAGATGAAATGGATAACAGTGTTGATGAGTTCAGACTAACAATGGAATACTTTGGCAGAGAATATGAATTAAACAATTTGGATCCGTTGGACTCATATAATGCAAGCTTCTCTAATAATCCGTATGATTATCCTGATGATTATGATTTTCCTGAGATTACCAATTTTCCTCATGTCCATATAGCCGTGAAATCTGTATTGGCACTAAGTTACACGTTAATGATGGCCATTTGTGGCATTGGTAATCTATTACTTTGTTACGTTGTCTATAGGTTCCGGCGTATGCGGACTACTACAAACCTTCTCATCGGAAATTTGGCACTTTCAGATTTTTTAGTAGCCGTTATATGTGTGCCGTTTAATTTCCACTATTACCTTCATCAGTCGTGGCCGTTTGGAAAACCTATGTGTGTATTAGTGAGTTACCTTAAGGCGACATCGCTCTATGTGTCCATTAATTCGCTTCTGGCAATTGCCATAGACCGGTAAGTACAAAGTGTGCAAACAATGTAATTCAAGACACATAGTCCATGTAAATACTTGAACATGACTTAGGTATTCCGTTTGCTGAATTCATTGTGTGTGATTTTGTGTAAAAGTAAATTTGGGTCGAGTTTGGGATGTAATGTAACGTGGTGCGTTTAACATATATGTTTGTGCTCTATAACAAGTAGCTTGTCTAACGTAAACTTACCATTTTCCGGGTTGATGTGGAGGACAACTTTGAAGATTAACTAGTCGCAATATCCGCTTGTTTGTATGAAGGTGGTATGTGTGCAGTGGGGTGTGAGGTGTGTATGGTGACGGTGTGGGTAGGAGTGTCTTTTTGTTATTTGTATTCTTTCTTTGTTCAGTCCTACGATAGAAACTTTATGCTATAGCCCACCTATTTGTCAAAACACAAATCAATGTGATAGTAAAAGTGAAAAAAGTGAGAGATATTGGAATTCGTGTGTTCATTCACCACATTATGTATGAATGCTTATTTGTTTGTGTGGATGTGAGTATGAATGATAAAAAACCCAGTGATTTAGCCTATATTCAACAACATTGAATCTTGAATGACTTTTTGGTGTCTGGTTTGCCGCCATGAATTTCATATTATACATAACAATTGCCATAAGACCAATGGAACACGATATGTGGTGTGATCAAGCAAAATCAGTGTGAAGTCGGGCATATTTAATTTTCATTTTTTAACATAATTGTATAAAGCATTTGCAAAGCTTCATTTTGTAGAAAACCCTATTGAAATTGAGCATTTAGTTCCAAAGATATGAACTGTTGAAGTGTTTCCAAAACAGTATACAACAATTATTTCTGTTATTTGCCTATATCTGAAAATTAACATTTCCAACCTACGACTGATTTTTCTTGATCACATCATATAATCTTAACACGTTACGGTTCAGCCAAAGATCACGAAGGAATGTGACTTTTATCTTATCCAATCCTATTGGCCAATTCAAGATTTATTAGATTAATTCCCTTCTTCTCAAACTAGTCTACTTAGGTCTAGTATCATATTCAATCAATTTTTATATTTTTAACACTATTGGCTGTGATGAGTTTGATACTGAAAGTACCTAAATCCGTGATAAATTGACTATTGGCATTTTTGGATAAATCAGAAATACAATCCCAAATTATGTCGAATAAAATAGGCTAATCTGATTATCAGAGTTACCTGCAGATATGGATGATTTGATCTTACCTGATTGGTTGGTTATTACTGACACTACTGAGTTACCAGTTGATGTTGATAATGATACAGAATAATAGAAGAGGGAAACTTTGAAAAGAACAACACATTTTAAGAATCTAGAAATTTGAAAGTGACGGCATCGTCGAACATTCATTTATGTTTTTGCAATGTCTACATATGATATCTTAACTTAAGAGGGTCTTTAGAAAAACGTTTTGGAACAAAAGGAACCCTTGAACTAAAGGAACCTTACGGGACAAAAAGTTTTAAGTTGCACCTTTTTCTAAGAGTGTATTGACTCACGTACATTTAACTCAAATCACAAAAATAAATACATCATTTTGTGCCATTTAAAAGCACTTATTTCAGGATTTACTTCAGGACATCAAACTAAAGTAATATGGTTTGCTTTAGTAAGGAATTGGTAAACAATTTTATCATTGCTTCGTTTTCACACCTGCATCTGAAATATATCGTGCACTTTGTATACAATAATAGCGTCTCCGTAAACACGATAAACGTTAATAGGAAAGATGCAAAGTTAAACTGCAATTTAAAAGGAAATCCAGAAAAGTCTTGTACATAAGCTAGGATGCGACGAATCTTGATTTACTAGTTTTACTATGCATATAGAAAAGGTCAGAAGGATCAAACTGGACACAAAAGCAAATGCATCGGGATACGCACTTCATTAGGTTGTATAGACTTACGCAAGCTGCTCTATTTAACGGTAAACCATGGATAAATACACAGACAAATCTGAATTGACACGTAGTCGCTGAGAGATGAGCGATTGGTTTTTAACCAATGAAGTAGAGCGCTTCTCCCAGCGAAACAAAAGCACAGTATCTCATTGGTCAACAAATTTGCTAGTCGCTCAGCTACTAAACGTTAATTCGGCTTTAAATTGATAGCTGACTCTGACTGGTTAACAATATGTAGCTGAAACGTCACTAAAAAGAGATACACATTATTATCTCAATGAAACATTTCGTAATGTAAAATGAAACTAATTTCGATATTTGAATCTTTGCTAAGGATAATAATAACAGTCACTTAGCTGACGAAAAAAACCCTGTTCTACGGGCCCGACCAATTTGCGTTTTGGAGAATTATTTTGATCCTGTATTGATTCCAAGGATAAAATCATAATAAGATATAATCCTCTTCGAAATGTAAAATACAGCTGACATATAAAATTAATTATCAACGCCACATAATTAAAGTCTTTGACACAAACCATTTTGAGACAGATATATTTATAGCTATTATCTCATTTTTTTAATTTGATTTTTTTGGTTTTTGATTTCAAAGTTTTTATCTAATCTTACATCACTTTTATTCATTAAAAAGGAAAACAAAAATATACAAGTCTAGATCAGTGTCCCATGCTGATGGTGGCACGCAAGACATAAGTATATATAAACACACACAAATACAAGACATGTTATAAAACTTTGTATAAAAAGGCATAATATAAAATTACAATCAGAAGAGTAAAAAGAGCAGCCTAAAACAGACCAGACACCCAGATTAACAATATAAAAATATTAAATTTCTAAAAACGGTGGACAAATCCAGGAAGGCTCTTGTTTTGAATGAAAAATACTGAAAGATGAAACAATTGCCAGTTTTGAAAGATTATCCCTGAATATTTTGAAGGATGTCGGGTTATTGCACAGTTTCAAGATTTCTTTTAAACGATGAATATTGTCTGGTGTAATATATCCTCTTGAACCTACTCCTAAACAAATAAGACTAACTTCGTAACCAGAGTCTTCAATGTCAGCGACCAGGGGGGCATATTTATTGCACTTTCGAACATGAGCTTTAGCAACGTTGAATTCAAAAGGGACAGTGAGCTCAATGATGACTAATTTTTTAATGTTTTTCCAAAAAAGACAAATATCAGGAACCAGGTTTGTAGTTGAACATTCAAAAGGAATTGTTGTGGGGGTGGAATGTTAGTTGCTCTGGTTACCAAGTCGGACAAAATTTGGGGAGGACTAACATCATTAATAAAGCCCAATTTAATGGTTTTGACAATATAATTGAGAATGTTGTTGTGTCTCCATGTGAACCGACCTTGTTCAAGGGAAGTTTTGCAATGGTTAAGCACGTGGTGGAGGGTCTCACGGTTCCCGCAAGTTCTGCATTTATCAGATGCTGCTTTGCCCCATCGTTTGAGATTGGTCTTATTATTCATTGTGTCACCAAGGGCATTGACCAAAAATTTCAGGACACCGTGGGGAAGATTGTAAATAATGCTCTTCCAATGGTGACATGTTGTTTCTAGAGCAAGAAGATCGAAAAATCGCCCTTGAACAAGGAGAGTTTTAACATGCGAGTGCCACATTTTTGAACTTTATCTTTCAGATAGGTTTTAGCATTTTTTGGAATAGTTTTGAGAGGAGTGTCAACAGATTTATTTACAATTTTAAAACCGATTCACTTTCATGAGTTATAGATTTTTCCTAGTCCAGGATTGTTCCCTATTGAGACGAGTGTCAAGACAGTGGTTGACAAGGGACCTCCTTTAACTCTAGAAGAGATGTGCGCTGTTAAATGAGCTTCACGGTACAAATCCGAGATAGATTTAATGTCTAAACCTTTTGGCATGTGAACGAAAGCCATGGTGCCAGGGTGGGGAATACCAAAAAATGTCTTTAAATACCTGTTGGCAAGGGCATCCAGCTTTTCAAGATGGGTTGCGCACATGTCGTTCACAGTAAGATGATACCTCAAGGATGGAAGCAAATATTGCACATAAATGCGAATTTTATATTCAGCACGAATGGGGGAGTTTTTGATGTTGTCTAGGCCCGATGTCAACATCTGTCTGACATACTCGTAAATATCAAATTCTTTGTTATTAAAAGTGATAAGAGACCCTAAAAATTTATGGGATTCAGTTTTGACTGAAGGTATAGCAGTCTCGCCTAACTGATAAAGCAAATCGGATGACGAGCCACGGACAAGTGACAAGAACGACATTTTGCAGGTTTGAGTTTCAGACCCATCGTGGCAGTAAGCGAGTTGATTTTGGATATCAAACGCTGGTGAGTGCGCTTATTGCCAGTAATGAGGCAGAAATCATCTGCAAAAGGAGTGGTAATAACTTTAGTGCCGTCGATATCATATCCGTGGCTCATCTCAGATTCAAGAAATTGAATTATATGATCAAAACACATAATGAAAATGATTGGTGAGAGTGGGTCGCCCTGGAAGATGCCCCGTTTAACCTGGAAGTTAACGGAAGACCATTGCTTGGTTGTAATCTTACCAGATATGTTGGCATACAAATTGAGGATGTACTTTTTGACTTCATTAGGAACATTGCATCTATTGAAAGAATACTCGATAAGATCATGTGGAACGGAACCAAATGCATCTTCCAGGTCGAACCAAGTAAAATGAACAGTACGATTTTTACTCTTAGCATGGCGAATTATTTCATGCACTACTTGGTTGTGCTCAATACAGCCATTTTTGCCTTTTAAGAATGCTTTTTGGAGCTGAGGATTTACAATTTTATTGTCCACGATGAAATTTTCAAGTCTATTGGAAATGATTTGGTGGTATAATTTTCCAATACATGAGGAAAGAGCGATCATCCTAAAGTTTGATGGAATGTCTGTTTCACCCTTTTTGTGAAGAAGAACAACTTTGCTTTCAGTCCAGCTAGAAGGCGGTGTACCATTGGCAGAAATCTTGTTGAAAAGAGTCGCCATAAAGTGATGAGTGCACGGAAGCTTTTTTAACAAACCATAGGTGATACTGTCGGGGCCGGAAGCCGAGTTGGAACTTTTTCTTTGAAGAGTAGATTTAATGTCTTTTGGTTTAATATAAGACATATTAAACTCAGTCATATTCTCAGGAGGAATACGAAGGTTGGGAATCCAGGACAAATCGTCAAGATTTAACTCTACTGGTGTTGAGTACTTTCCCTGATAAAACTCGTCGGCAACCGTTTTATTGAACGTAGGGTATTCTTGGTTTTGATATAATGAACCATTAACTAGTTTCTTGCCAAAGTTCCAAAAATCAGACCGAAAGTATAATTCCAAGAAAAAAACTCCAGTTTGTTGCCTTTCTCAATGGTATATGCCGATCGATCCTTTATTGAATGGTATGACGTCATCGGAAGATGATGACGCCCTCTGGATCAATTGGTCATAGAGTTGGACTCTGTTGGAAGCCCCTCGTTGCCGTTTATTAAATAATGATCTCCTGTGCAATGTACATTGTAAAGTTAAATAATTTCGACATACAAAATCCTGTATTTACTTCAAGGATAATAATACCAACGTCATAAAATTTCTCCAAACGTAACTTGTTTTTACATCAAATTCAAGATTATCTGATTATGTAAATGGATTGTGATACAAATCCATCATTTTCTTACTGGATAGTAATATCAACGTCACTGAATAAATTTGTCAAAACATAACCTTTTAAAATAATCTTTCAGAATAATAATATCAACGTCACAAAATTAAGATTATATAAACATAACTTGTTTTAAAACAAAATATAGAAATAATTTCCGTACTATGTAAATAGGAAATGGATTTCGATATCTAAATTCTTCCTTTACTTAAGAGTAGTAAAATCAACATCAATGAATAAAATTGGTCAAAATGAAACCTTGTATTTAAATGCCACTGGTGCTTAAAATAGGATAGCGTGTATAGGATACTTTAACAGCCTATTGTTTTGGTGCACAAAATTAACAGTGATTTTAACAAATTAACAAATTGTGTAAAACAAAGTGTCCGTTTTAAAAGTTGCATCTGAGTCCATAGCTGTCAACTCTCATCCAATACAGTAGGTCAGGTCTATTCATGTGTTTGTTGAGGAAAGTTGACCCAATGGACTCAGGTGCAACATTAAAACATTTACTTTGCTCTGGTGTCCAATCTTTTATTTGAACATTATTCAATCAGGTAGAATCAAAGATTACCCTCCCGAAGTACGCTTTACCGATGATGCCGGAGGTACATCAAATAGTCTCCGTGAGAGATAAACCAAGGTGGTCGATTTGCCACAGCGTTACGTATGGTTCAAATTTGAGTCGGTAATCTTTGGTTTGTGATATATGCATTAATCTTGTGATCTCCCAAGATAAAAAAAAATGGAATTTGACTGTAATGGGTCAGTTAAATACCGGTTGGCAAGTTATTAAGCACAGCAAATATCCCGACATGGGTATGCTAAAATAATTGTAAACTAGATAAATGTGAGCTGCGTTAAAATATGTGGAAGTTTATATCTTAGTTCAAATTGATTTGTTATCGGAAAGTGGGCGAATTCTAAAGCGCACAATATATTTCGTACTCATGTACTTACTTTTGTAAGGACATATTGGATGGATAGACGCAGACTTGATCATTTTGTCATTCTGATTTCTCTTGACAATCTATCATAGCAAAGATTCTGGAACAAAGGCATCAGGAGAGTTAACCTTCAAAGGAAAATATTTTATCTCAATACGCAAAATCAACGGTAAAGATAAATAACATTGATGATATGATTGTAATTCAAATGGGTCCATTATAACAAATATACGTCCACCTGAGGCGTCTCTAAAGTATGCGTTTACAAATGCACCTTTTCTCCGATATACATATTGTTCAATAATTGTAAAAATAGACGTAAATAGAACAGCTTTATAACTAGATATTTTAAAAGGTTCGTTTACACTTTGCTTAAGGGAAATAACATTGGAGTTCTAAAGTTACTGGTTGCAAATGATTGACATGATTTTTTGTTATCTGGATTTAGCTTTGCTTAACATATTCAACTGAAGAGTCGTGCACAATGATAATGAAGAAGATTAATTTTAGTGAGCGACAGGAATATTATTATAATTTACGTTTTCAGTAGGACCTGAAAAAATCATGATTAAATTTGATACTTAACTTTATTCTGTTCTTCTTTGAAAGTAAGAAAATGATATAACCTAATAACTAAAACGCCCTAGTGCTTGAGACATTTAATTAACCTTATCAAGAAACCTTTTCATTGTTTGTCTGTTTTGATTAGTCATTGTGTATGGAACCACATTTTCGTCCTGATGGAACTAGATTTGAACAAATTGTTCAAGACGGATTTAAAACCTACATCAAAACACCTTAATTAAAAAAAAGAGAAACATGCAATATTTTAAGCAAAGGAATGCTTTAAAAAGTGGACATTTCTATTATTTCTATATTTTGCTTCAAGAAATTCTTATCCATTAATATTATTCATTAAAATGTAGTGGCGGGGATGGTATAGTGATGTCGGCGTTGGTAATTTGTGTGAGGTTGGGTAAAGTAGAAGTGAATGTACATATATTAGTGTGTGCCTCAGTTAAAGTACGATATTATCGGTAAAATCAATAAAAACGGAGTTCGTACAAAAACGCTTCATTTCATTACAGTCATAGATAAAAAGGTAGATATCGCACCCAAACGAAAATCACATTTGTGCGCAACAGTTTTATAATGTTATTTACGTCACACTACTCTGTAATAAGGAAACATACCAAAGTTAGTTTAAACAACAATACCTCATTGTCATTGATTTCACCAGTCAATCGTTGACTTGTGTTTGGAGATATTCGTGATATAATTAAATTTAATCTTCTTAAACGGGATGTGTTTGACATAACTAGGCAAGACGATGTCAGAAACTAGCACGGCAGAAAACTAATTAAAAGATGAGTGAAGGTATCAGTCACAAAATTTACCACCCGTTACATTTATATTACACATTCAAGCAGTGTTTGAGATGCTTTACCAGAACAATATTTAAATTACACATAGGTGCATGATTAAGAAATTTGACATTTAAATCAAAGAGTCTTACAAAATGTATTTCTTAATTAAATTTACTTTGATATCTCAAGTATCACTTCCAAACATATGCAGTTTCTGTAGCTGCAGTTATTTTCATGAAAGTACAAGATTCCCTTTGTTTTGCCTAATTTTCCTCCTTTTTGACCATCTTAAAGGGTGACTCCGTCAATCACAACATTGTGCCTTATGTTAGAAAAATAATGATCAAGCACGAATCACATGGTTTTTATTTAAAACAACCTCATATTGACCAAAACAGCCGGGTCTCATCAAGCGATATTCAAAATTCCCGCGCCGAAATTGTCCAGTGCAATGACGTCTTGATTATTTGTGCTCAATTGTTGTCAGCCTTCATTGTATTACTGGGACGTCATTGCACTCGACCATCTCGGCGCCCGGGAATTTTGAATATCGAGTTTTAATTCGTTTTTATGGTCAATATGAGTTTGTTTAAAATAAAACCACGTGATTCGTGCTTTATAATTAATTTTCTAACATATGAGGCATAATGTTGTGATTGCCGGATACATCCTTTAACGAAAGACTGCGTTTTGGTCTTTCACTGTAATCCTCGATGTGTGACTGACAGATGTGGCATGTTTATCAGAAGAATATTATCACTGTGATAAAAGTTTCAACAACCATCTGATATTGATAACATGTATCGCTCGATAATCATGTTCCTCGATTTAAGAAACGAACGATTTCTGTCATTTTTACTAATGTCCCAAGTTATACCTAAATTTAATCTGCCAAATTCGTCGTGTTTGACTGTTTGTAGGTAAACAGCAATTTCACCCACATTAAACGGTAATAGGTAGTAGGTTTTCTTTCTTTCTGCATCGTTATTTTGATGGAGAGGAGAGCAATCCTACTTGACAGATATTACTGATATTATTCCATCATTTTGGAAACAGAATAACAAAATAAAAATTTGACGCAACTCGTACATTATGGCTTTTATTAGGGATAACCATCAGAATTTCACGTTGACCCTATTGCTACAAAAGATTGTTTTCTGAGTAGAACTAATCAACAGAAGTATTTTGGTGGTTAAATGGTCAAAATCGGTCAAAAACTTTTCGAATTATGAATTATCAAAGTTTCCCATTCTGACCGGTCATTGGAACGAAATAAAATGACAAGGTCCAAAAATAGCAGTTGGGAGCAAAATTGGCATAAGCATATATTTACCTTTATATATTTCTTTATTTTAACATATTTGCAAACATGAAACAAGCATATTGTGAAAGTATCAAAGGGGTTTCTTATGAAATGGCACTTAACTAGTCACTGGCATAACTTATTTTTTCAAACCAAGGCATTGAAATCATGCATTTAGAGGACATTTGCCAAAAATCATCCAAGATAGCCGATATGGCACAAAATCAAAATTGCACTAAGTAGGTGAACTTTTTTTCACAACCAAGAATTTCAATGTTATTGGGTTTAATATGACCAATTAGTAGGTGTATGTAAACAAAATCTTAATTGCAATACTGGGTAAAAACCACATGTGCCTGCTAACGGTCAAATTTTTTTTATTGCATGAGGTGAAAGGGCTTTGGTAGTAGTCTACAAAAGGGCACATCAAAAATTCCTCCGGAGCTTGTTGCCATAGCAACGGCAGATTTTATGATTTTGGCGGTTTTTGCTTATTTTGAGGTGAAAATAGGGGAAAATATGCACTTTTCTGAATTGCTCCTGACTTTAAATTTGAGGTCACATTAAAAAACCAACCTTACCACCATAAAGTACTATCTTTGTGCTTTCCCCAGATGCAAGAAATATTTCAATAATATTTCCCTATGTGCAATTTTAGGGCTGGGCAACATTGCCAATTTAGCACTTTTGAAAAAATGCAATTTTTACCCTATCTTTGAAGTCTAAAAACCAATTTTGCTTGAGCACCGAAAATTATTTCCTCTTTGTTGATACTTGGGCAGACATTGCCCCTTCCAAATCTGGTAAAAAAATTCTGGGGCTATTTGACCTGTAAAGCCAGTGTTGCCAGAAAGTTTGATAATTTTCAAAAAATGCATTTTTCGAAATAATGCATTTTCTACATATTTACTCATGTACATGTAACCTTTAATACCACCAACTTAATTGAAATATGTGCACACTTTGCACACATGATTTGACACACACACTGCAACAGAAGCAACACGTTGAGTCTGGGGACAAGCCCTGTCTTGCAAAAACCGGTATTGCCAGAAAATCTTACTTTATTTATCCAAATCTCCAATTTGTGCGTTTTACAATTATTTATTCGGTTAATTTTATACCATCAATGTTAGTTGAATAGAATGTGCCATCAAACATCATCTGGTACAATATAGGTTCAGACACATGGGCGAGTTTTTCGACAGGTGCCTTCATACACATTAGGCTTAGGCGCCCTTGGGGATACTAAGCCTAGTTTTTACCAAAAAAAGTAATTTTTACATGGGAAATTTTTGAAAAATGACAATCTTGGAAAGTGTATCATCTTACTAAGATATATGTTTGGATCAAAAAAGTAAATCACATCATTTTTCTGTGACCTATGGTTTTTGACCTATGACCTCTTGGAATTCATAAGTAGGCCCAAAATGCAGGTTTTTAATGATTTTGGTAATTTTGGGCAAAAATTGACCTCTTTTTTTACCATTTTTAGCAATGTTTTGCATTACAAAAGTTTAAATTACACTTAAGTTTATTGACAAATAGGGCTTCTTTAAGTTTAGGCTATTGAGAGAATTCAACGAGTATGCAGTTCCCATGGCAACGCCTATTAATGCTCATTTTTAAGTAAATATCTGTAAAATAGAGCTAATTTCCCAGTAAAATTAGTAAAAAAATGGATATAAATGGCCGTTTCCATGGAAATAGCTTAAGAATTTATGCCAATAAAACAATTTGTTTGGCTTGATGATAATCCTGTTAATGCCTATACTCGAAACTGCTGATTCTTGATTACGAATCCAAAAGGGATAGCCGAGTGAACTCGTATCAACGAAAAACAGTTTCAAGTGTATTCTCTGATTTAAACCAATGCTTTATACTAACAATAGGCCTATTTACTGAACAAATCTGAAGAAATTATCACAAAAACATCCATTGTAAAATACATGCAGTAATTTTACGGTCATTTCCAGCAGCAACATTGCCTCTATTGTTCCGGTGAGTTTTCTAAAGAAATACACAAGTGTATAAGAAAATATACTTTATTGTTACGTAATTTTAAAATTTTTCAGAAGAATTTTTACAGGATGTTAACTTCGCTGTCAGAAATGTTCGTAAGATTAATCGCCTTTCCTCCCTTTTCTCTTCTCTTTTTCCCCTTCCCCCTTTCTCTTCTCTTCTCTCCTTTCCTCTTATTTTGGAAGGAGGGGGAGGGTGTCTGGAAGGAGGAAGCCGCCCCCCCTGAATTCACATCTGGGCCTTGGCGGGGATATTAAACTGCATTCCATCACCCGAATGATGAAAGTTTACAACACAATATTCACTGAATTCAACATTGATTTTTAAGCCGGTATAATCCAACCAATTGGGCAGTAACAACACCAGTTTGATGCAGACGGGACACAGTAATGGCCAACTGAATTTTGACCATCACTTGGCTCAATGGATTCTTCTATAGGCCCACTTTATTCGCCCCAAACACTCAATGTGGACTGGGATGTGGCCATGGTTCTAGGCCCACATACATAAATATTTTTCTGGTGTGCAGGATTTGGTAAATCTTTAGATCCTTCATGTTTTATTATAAAGACCATCGAATGTTATCTTCCACAGTTGATCACATCCTTACATACCTGAATCTGGGCATCTCGGGAGGGAATATTTAAAATTGTGAGTCTTTCAGGGAAAATGTTAAACATCGGACCTTTCAAAGGGAAGCTTTAGTAAGGGTATGGAAGTAAGAGAGGTCTTCTTCTGTGTCAAATGTTATTTAGCAATTTATTATTCACAATCAAATTAATCAGAGCAATTTTGAAATTTGACCCGTACATGATGTTTGACCTGAAGTGACCTCTGCTGTGATTTTAACACATTCCCCTCTCGGTTTATATTCACCAAGTTTGAGCCCAATCACAGCTATTTCAACCCCTAAATGACCTTCGACCTCAACATCCTTTAGGGTATTATGTATTATATCTTTTCTCCCTTTAATGATCATATCATTGTCACCATGATACTTTTGGAATGGCAATTTTAACCAAATTGATAGCATATACACAAACGGATAGAAAATTATTTTGAGGATTGTGTTAGAAACTAGGGAAAATGGTTGAAAATAGGGAGTGTTTTAATTGCAACAGCACATCATGACCCACTAGCTTCATCACCAGTTGGATTTTTACTTGCATTGTAAACTGGTAAAATATTGTCTGCATGGTTGTTTCCATGTGAACATGTGAAGACAGTGATGTTACCTTTCCACCCTGGACAAGTATCCCATCAACAGGTCCTGTTCCAGTATAAACGTAGAAGTAGAAGTAGAAATTGATGGCATCGGAACAATAAAAGGATGTCTTAATTTAGGGGAGAATTTCAATGAGGGTGTCAAATAATGCAAACGTCAATATTGATGCCCGCATGGGAGTTTGAAGTTTATATTATTGTTCGTATCATTCATTTTACCGGGCTATATTTCTAAACAAATGCACGCATGTTTTGACGAACTCAAAAGTTACGTTATGGGTAAATTAATTGTCATATAATCTGGTAACACCATTATTGCCTAAGTTTCAAAACCTGTTTGAGATGGTGGTAAAAAAAGGTCTCATTTTTGGCCAAAATGACCAAAATCATTAAAATCCTACATTTTAGGCCTACTTATGAATTCCAAGAGGTCATAGGTCAAAAACCACAGGTCACAGAAAAATGTTGTGATTTACTTTTCTGATCCAAACATCCATCTTAGTAAGCTGATGCACTTTTCAAGATGCATATAATTATGTCATTAAAAAATTTTCATGCAAAATGACTATTTTTGGTCAAAACTAGGCTTAGTATACTCAAGGTCCCCTAAGCCTATGGCTTGCTATGCCACCTGTCGAAAAACTCGCCCATGTGTCTGAACCTGTATTGTATCAGATGATGTTTGATGGCATATTCTATTCAACTAACATTGATGGTATAAAATTAGCCGAATAAATAATTGTAAAACACACAAATTGGAAATTTGGATTGATAAAGTAAGATTTTCTGGCAATACCGGTTTTTGCAGGACAGGACTTGTCCCCAGCCTCAAAGTGCTGCTTATGTTGCAGTGTGTGTCTAAACATGTGTGCAAAGTGTGCAAATATTTCAATTAAGTTGGTGGTATTAAAGGTTACATGAGTAAATATGTAGAAAATGCATTATTTTGACAAATGCATTTTTTTAAATTATCAAACTTACTGGCAACACTGGCTTTACAGGTCAAATAGCCCCAGAGATGTTTTACCAAATTTGGAAGGGGCAATGTCTGCCCAAGTACGAACAAAGAGAAAATAATTCTCGGTGCTCAAGCAAAATTAGTTTTTAGACTTCAAAGATAGGGTAAAAATTACATTTTTTCAAAAATGCTAAATTGGCAATGTTGCCCAGCCCTAAAATTGCACATAGGGAAATATTATTGAAATATTTTTTGTATTTGGGGAAAGCACAAAGATAGTACTTTATGGTGGTAAGGTAGTTTTTTTAATGTGACCTCAAATTTAAAGTCAGGAGCAATTCAGAAAAGTACATATTTTCCTTTATTTTCACCCCAAAATAAGCAAAAATCATCAAAATCATAAAATCTGCCGTTGCTATGGCAACGAGCTCCGGAGGAATTTTTATGTGACATTTTGTAACCTACTACCAAACCCCTTTCACCTCATGCAATAAAAAAATTTTGACCGTTAGCAGGCACATGTGGTTTTTACCCAGTATTGCAATTAAGTTTTGAAGGTCATTGACTCATTCACAACAATAGAGATTATCCTCATCATGCTCATGTGTATTCCTGTAGTATTCCTCATTCAAACCAAAGTAGCACTCAATACATTATGAGTATCTTTGTTCAAACCAATTCAATGCTTGACCTCAGAGTTACCTGCATGACTATCGCGGGCTATTTTGAAACAGTTATGGTTGCACATTCAGGTACTTCTTTTGAAAGTCCTAAACAAGGTATAGCCAGCAGCAAGTTGTAGATATTATAGGCCTAAATATAAGAAAACGTTTAGGGTTAAGATCAGGTGAACAATACATCGAATGAGCACGAAACTTCACATTTATGTTCAGAAAGGTGTCTTCTTAACATGATTTGAAAGGAATATAAAATTCCAAAGGGAAGCTGGTGATTTAATTTGTAACTCGAGATCTACTTGTCCAATTTTTTAACCTTTTTACAGAGGGTATGATAGAGGTATTACTGGCAACTCTGCCAAATTACAGCTCAGTAGGCCACGTTTTTCACCTGATCTTACTGATTTGAATATTTTGTGCCATTCTTGAGCAGTGCTAAACTCAGCCATTGGCAATTAAGCGCACTGAGGCGATGGACCAATTTTGACTCCCACTTACAGAAAAACAAAATAAGTTATGTTGCTGTAATTTGCAAGATAGTTACAAAATATAATTGGCAGTAACTTCCACAAATTTTACAGAAAAATATTGAAAAATAAAAGAATGAGATCAATTTAGAAATGTATGTGCAAGCAGTGCACAGTTGAGCTCCCTGCATGTCTATGGGAGTGTTCTAATCAAGTTGATGGTTCATTGGTCATCCCTACTTTTATATAATGAGGTGACATGGTATAACCGTGTTTGTATCGCTTTATACAGCAAAACATCTAGTGGTACCTAGAAACGGATACTCTTTGTTATATCTTACAGAACTAGGATGAGAATTTTGAGTAACATTAATGTAAAACGCAGCCGTGAGAGGCTATTTTTAATGAAAACACCAAATCGTTAGATATGTGACTTGTTTTATAGAAGAGAACGGGAAGGATATAAATAAACCATACAACCATTGCAACAATCAAGTAAACTATAATTTGTATTGTCAAATTCTGAAATATCCGACAGATGACAGATCTGCTTCAGTCCCAAACATTTCTTGTAATAGTAGCTGAGTCAGGAATTGCTATACTACATGTAGTGCTATCCGGAGGTGCAAGTAACCAGATAATGAAATGTCTTGTACATTACTTACCCCCTTCACATTTTCACAAATGGACAGTACGATACAGCAATATTCCTTGTCTTTGTTGATGTGATTCTTTTCATTTTCCATTTACTCTCAAAATAATTGTTTCTGAATTTGCAGTGAAATTCTGGTCCAGGTATTAAATTTCAATGCGGAAGAAAAGAATAACAAATTTGAGAAAGAAACGCGAAGAAAGTGCTGAAGTATTTTGTTAACACATCAGGTATGATACTTAATAAAATAACACAAAAAGATGCAGATTATATTAATAGTACAAATGGAAAATGAAAAGAATCACACCACCAAAGACAACGAATATTGCTGTATGGTACTGTCCATTTTGAAAATCTGAAGGGGATAGGGAAATATATGATATAATCTTCAAGACAACTAGATAAATATGCAGATGTTGCTATTTTAAGAATAACATTTCTATTATTAAAAGCAGCATGAGCTTTGGTAAGTTAGATGTGATAATAAAAAGGCAGATTTTCTAAACGTTTTTAAAAATACGTCGTCAATCACCAAATGAATGTCATAAACAATACAATAAACGGAATTTATATAGCGCCTTAGCATAAGTATGAACAAAGCGCTTTGAAGAAAAAACGAATGCGATGTAGTCAATTCTAGCTGAAAGTTTTAATGAAAAACAAAATCGAAATCAAATTCGAAAAGTTTATTTGTAATAAACAATTTAAATCCATGGATACGTATTTCAGTATAACTGCATTATATCCTCGGGCAAGGAATAAAGTGATTGTGATGCTTCAAACCATTGTCGCTTTTAGGCTAAAAGTCTTCTAAATTAATGCAGATCAATGATTCCTTCTTGTTTTATGTTCAAGTAGAGAATCATTTATAAGTGGGTGTTGTAATATCTAGAGGCAAAACAAATGTAATCAAACATTATAAACGCAACACAACAACTCAAGGTTAAACGAGTCTTCTTGCAGATAGTATTGAGCCGACGAATATGATATGGATTAACAATATTTATGATTGTTAGGTCATAGACCTTCTGCTCAGGATCTATCTAAAATGTTTTATTTGGTTGTCAGCGCAAACGTGAAGTCTGACTTTGTTTCATCTGATTTGGCTTGAAAATGTTAGAACATACAAAGGCTAAGCAAGGGCAACAATCCTCATGACTTTAAATTAAATTGGCAAGCCATAAGCTGTTTTTACAGTACATTCATGTAACATGTAGTTCAAGAACGCGATCAAGACAACTATGAATTCTCTATGTGTTTTAATCTTTTTCTCATTTTGCAATTTAGTACAGGAAATAACCTAACAAAAGGGATATATTTCCGGAGTAACGCATGATTAAAATGAACTGTACTGAAACAAAATGCAAGTGAAATCTTATGGATTCCGAACAGGTGGATGCATGTTAACTATGTAAACTATATGAGGCTGCTGATATGATAGTTTTTATCCACATGGGGTTGAAAATGTACTTCAAATATTTAATCAAGGTAATTACCGGCCAATATTAAACTTAAAACCTAAAAGCAATGTAATCGTCATAGTTGCTGCAAAAACAGAAAACCAATATATTGGCGAATTGATTTGAACATATGGTCACATACCACTATTAGGCCTGGGCGATGCATGGAAATACGACGAGGAACTACTTGTTTGTGTGGCATCTGAAAAGACTGCTTTAAAATCACTGAATTTATTGCATGACAATCTAATTGTAACTGTCAGCTTCGAGGGCAAGAAAATTCTCAGGTTAAAATCCTGATTATCTGTTTGAAACGCATACATTCGGTGGTAGCTTCATCTGTGATTAATGCTAAAACAGATTGGATAGAATAACTTGGCGAGTGGGTTAGTACATTCCTAATTGAGTGAGATGGAAGTCCTGATCGACTTGAGTTGTTCAGTCTACAGCTGAGTCATTCCATGTCAACTCCTGGGATGTGCACCGCAGTAACTCTTCAATTTTTTTTTTCTGTGTGGTGGTAGATATTGATGAGAAAGTAAAATCTTGAAAATTTGAGCTTCATACGCTATTTCGTTTTCCCGTGGCATCAATTTGAAATTTAGGGGATCAGCGTAAAAATGTGTCGCAACGCGAAAGACGATGTTTGGAGGTCCATAAATGTATAAAGGAACCTCCTACGAGTTTAAAAAGTATGTATCCTGGGGTACTTAATTGTGTAGAGTTCAAATCTGGCATCAGAAAACTTGTAACTCCTTTACTTTAAAAGATATAGGGCCCTCAAAATGCAACTTTGTCCATCCAGGATCAACTTCGGGGGGGGGTCAGAACCCCAAAAGTATTATTTTTGAGAAACTTCTTTGTACAGGGTGTTACAACCCCCAGAACCCTGTATCCCGATTGGGGGTCATCAAAACTTTTGATACTGATATCTTTTAATGGATAACTTCTGCATCGTAAAAAACACCGGGAATTACAAATTATTTATTGTAACTGTAGAAAAAGTTATTGTAACACATCTTTCATAGCAAGGAGCAAAAATAATGTCACCCTTTATGTCTAAAATTTAGAAGCACCTGGAGAAAAAGACTAATTTTGTAAGGTCATATATTTGACCCCCAGAGCACGAGTCAATCTGCAATCAATTCTTTTCGACATTTAGCCCTCATGTTGGCGCATAGCACTACTTTCGGGCTCTGTTGCTATTTAGTATACTATCCAGAGAGGTTGCGTCAGACGCGCTCGATTGAACGTCTCGCGCTACGCGCTCGATTCCTCGCGCTACGCGCTCGCTTAGTCCGTGAGGGCCACAGACTGCGGCTAGTTGGCGCAATCATCAAAACTATAAACATTTCCTCACTCATCCAGGTGGGTACCTTTATTAATCGTCATCTCCGAACGCTTCTGATCACTAAAGTGTTTGCATTATTTAATTTACAAAATTACAACAATTGTGAGTTTATTTATATTCACCTCCTTTATTGACCATGTGTACATTATAGTTTTATTGCTAGAGTCGTCAGTCTGTTCATTTCGTAATATACCATCATGTTATATCCGTCACAATGTTGTGACGGATATGACGTTCGGAGATGATTTTACTATGAGAGAATCGTTTCCGTCTTGTGACGGAGATGATACAGCAGAATTTCCATTCATTGACATCATCTCCGTCACTCTACAGATAATGCCCTGCTTTGTCCTTAAAAACTGGTAAAATGTAATGATATATTGCATAATCTTGGTTATACCCCTTTCCTCAACTCTGTAGGTTAAAAAACCACTGATCAATGTGCGACACATTTTTGGTCTTAGTGCACTATATAGTAACATTTTCACCGTTTGTGATGTTAATTCTTTACCAGTTTCAACCAAATATAGTTACTCCCTGTGATCAAAGGTTTCTACTCGTAGTTTAGATCAAAGTAGAAAAAAGCCCTTGTATGAATAATGAAATAAATAAATAAATAAATAAATGAATAAATAAATAAATAAACAAATAAATAAATAAATAAATAAATAAATAAATAAATAAATAAATAAATAAATAAATAAATAAATAAATACTACGTACAAGAAATTGTTTGGGTGTTACATCTTTCTACCACAACTAACTGGTAAAATATGTAATCAAAAATCTCACTTTAGCATCAATAACTGAAGGTCTAACATCAGATATACCCATATGTTTTATTTACTAATGGAAAGCAATGTTTCAAGGTCACTATCGACCTTCATCTCAACTCCATCCTCTTTCATTGTGATTGTCAGCTCAGCGAATACGTTTCATTTGATTTCATCACATTTGTTTATGTCACATCCGTGTTTACATTAGATGCACTTGTCAAAGGGGTAACTCACTTCCTTTCAGAATTGCATGGGACAAGAGTATGAGAAACGAATGCGAAACTATATGTTCTTTGCAAAATGGCATATTAAAACCTAATCGAGTGCAAATATATTGTGTCATGAAGTCACCCGACATATAAATAAGCCAAAAGGTACAATGGAAGACAATTGTGATTTTTACATAAATGTTATTTGGCCGTTGTTTAGTCACGCCACAGGCAATTATGTAAAGTAATGTAATTACTGTTTAGCCCTGCAAGAAATTATAAAAGAATGAATTTGCCATGTTTCTCTGTTCTGCTCTAGCGGATATAACACCGTATATACAAGGCTTGTTATCTCAGTAGTTCACTGAGTATACAATCACAACAAAAAAATAACTTTTGCCTTCTGGATTATTTTTGTGGCTTAAAGCGCCAGAAATATCCACGATTAAAATCAATTGCCTTGTACTGTAACTAGATTTGTTCTATGTAAATTATTAAATATAATAATATTTGCATTATTCGTTATTGAAACAGACAGAAAACTATATATTTAATCTTATCAGAGGACATGAGTAACGAGTAAAACCCTATCCCAATGCGATAAAAAATAACTCTTTAAGTCATACGAGTTTTGTTGGCAGGAACATAGATGACACATTGAGTTTAAAAACTCCATTATGACAGCAGCCTTGTAAAAACTCCCCCAACATGTGAAGTTTTACCCTTATTATGTAGTTGTCAGTCTTGTCTTATCAGGGTATGTTAACACACCTATTCAATCAGAACGCTACTCACCATCCTCTATTGTTATGCATAGTCGTGTTGAAAGTCGATCGATACATGTTGAAATCAGCACAATTCAGAGATACACCTTTTTGCTTTGAAATTAATTTTCTCGGTCAAATAAAAAACAATAATTTTTTTCAGTGATGTCGAATACAAACATGGTGCTTGGATATACCTTATTTAAACGGAGGGTAGTCATACATTTGCAAATTGCGTTTATTTGCGAACCGCGAAAGACGTGTGACCGCTAGTGATATGAAATACAGACCTGGTTGTTTTGAATAGAGCAACTATCTTCGAAGTATACAATTTTAATAAGGAACCTATATTTTATTATCAGCATTTTTGCTAGTATTTATAACGGAGCCTTCAGAGACAAGACCTAATTCTTACAAGACACAAATTGTAGAAATTCTTGCGTTCAATTCCCCAAACAGTATAAAAGTATGGATTAAAAAGCTACCCTGACCAAACAGAATTTGTAATAATGCACAATGCATTATTACAAAGTTTGACAGTTTCCCAAAAGACAAGATTGTAAAGACACTGAAGGCAAAGATATGTTTCTCGTCTCAACATAGATGACAAATTGAGTGAAAGAAAACATTATGCCAGCAGCGTTGTAAAAACTCCCCTAACATTGACATGTGACGTTTTACCCTTCTTATATCGTTTTCGGTCTTGTCTTACCAGGGTATGTATAGTACACCTACTCTCTTTACAAAAATGCAAAAGTCTGATTTTCAGTTATTTACTTTTTCTGATTTACCGAATCATTGATAGTGCCTCAAACTAACCAAAATAGCTTTCATAAGACACCAAAGTGACTATTTATAAAGCTCTTCAAACAAGTTCATTAGGAATGTTGATTTTAACTGTGAATTTTGTTAATTTTGAACAATTCCTACTAAAAACGAAAGTGATTGACCCACGTTTTAGTGACGTTTCACTAGTGGTTTCATCAGACTGGCAACTCATCACATCTGACTGTTTCCTTTTATGGGTAACAGGAAGCACCGTAGAGGTCGTGATGAGTTGGTCAAAGATGTTATTGAGTGCGTAGGCCCCCTCGTCCTTGTTTAGTGTGTCATGTCCTTTGCTGTAGGAACTGGAAGAACATTGGTGAAACTGATGGCCGTCCCGTCGGTACTCGACTTTGAATCCAGACTATTCACACGTGCAAATCGGAAATCATATGTCATAGACATTCACAAATCTACCATAACGAATCATGTGGCCTCTGTAAATCACCACATCAATTGAGAGGACTCTGAAGTCATTGATCGTGAAGCTATTACGACTACCAGGTGGCTCAAAGAAGCCATTTGGATTAGTAGAAAAGGACATGACACGCTTAACAAGGACGAGGGGGCCTACGCACTCAACAACATCTTTGACCAACTCATCACGCCCTCTACGGTGCTTGCAGTTATCCATAAAAGGAAACAGTAAGATGTGATGAGTTGCCAGTCTGATGGAGCCACTAGGCTAGTGGGGAAACGTCACTAAAACGTGAGTCAAACTCTTTCGCTTTTTAGTAGGAATTATTCAAAATGAACAAAATTCACAGTTTTACAAAGTTGTTACCATTTCAGAGTTATTCACTTGAGACAGCATAAAACATAAACTTAGTAACGATGTCACATATTGTTCATGTTTATTTGAATGAATTCATGTTACAAGCTTTGATTTAATACAGCCCCTAGAGACATTTCTTTTTTCAACTTTCAAAAGCTCATTTGACGTGTCGAGGCCCTGACTAAAATAAATCCTGAGAACATAACCCACCACTTACTAATTTTCCTTTGCTCGTTCTATCAAAATAAAAAATGCAAATCAAAATAAAGCGTTACCTATATATTGGTGAGACTACAGAGGTAATAATCATTGGGCCAAATTTTAGTCATTTGGTTCTTAAAGTTAAAGTGAATCAACTCCCCTTTACGGCTGTGGTGCAAAGCAGACATGACATTTTGATTTTGAATTGACGTAGACTACGTAGTTGATGAAACCAGGCACAAATGATCTTACTTAAGTAGCATTTCATGTTATAAGATACGGTATATATCTTGAGGTTCGGCATTCAGATATGTAGGATTATTGATAATTTAAATTTTAAAATAGCTACTACTTGGTCTAAAATAGATTCTTTCAAGCCGACTCACACCTTGGGCATAGAGCTTGATCCAGTCCTGGTTGTTTTGAATTTTTTCTTAAATACCTATATTTTATCAGCATTATTGGTAGTAGTTATAACGGAGCCTTCAGAAACAAGACCTAATTCTTACAAACCACAAGTAGAAATTCATGCTTTCAATTTCCCAAGCGGTACAGAAGTATGGATTTAAAAGCTACCCTGGCCGAACAGATTTTGTAAGAGTGTATAATGCAATATTACAAAGTTCGACAATTTCCCAATAGACAAGATTGTAACGACACTGATGGCTAAGATACAGGGTGTCCCCCCAAAAAAGAGGCCCGTCATTGCGCCCTCTTTTTCTATTGTTGAAAGGTTTTTTAAATATATTTTGGTATGTAAAGAAACCTTCAATCGTTAGCTTTAATAAACCAAAACAATTATTACAATCGGCTCACAACTTTTGAAGATATGCCCTTTTGAATAAAAGTACCCGTTTTGCACTCTGTCCACGGATAGCAAACAGAGTGGTTGGGATGGCTCATGCTGTGGAGTGGCCTGCACGATCACCAGACCTCACCCCATTTTTTTATATTTCCTTTGTGGCAAAATCCAAGATCTTCGCAAACGTAGTACTAAATGCATTCGCAAGTATCTGGCGCACAAGGATGGTACACAACGCAATTGATGAAATGAGGACCAGGGCTGAAACCTGTATTCGCCAAGGAGGCAACCAGGTAGAGGGCAGACCAGCACAGTAAACTCACTTCAGAAGAACTAAAGACAAACCAAACAGCCTTTTAGGGCTACCTTTTATCCTAAAAAGAGAAATGACGTATGTTGTAAATATAAAAAAGAAGCAAGAAACAACAAAGTAAGAAAGTAAGAAACATAATAAAACAAAAAGGCCAAGAAAAAATAAGTAATTGCAAGTAAAGCAAAAGAAGTCCCATTCGGCATCCATTTTACCCACAAATTAATGACACTATTAACAAAATCCATTGCCCATAAACCCACCGGTAAAGCCCATTCCATAAATAAAGTTATTTTATAAAGTTATCATTTAGGAATGTTTGATATTCATGCATGGTATGTGTACTCCTTTTCAATTTTTGAAGTAGCCAAACCTTCTCCGTGGACAGATTGAAAAACGGGCACATTTCTTTAAAAGAGTATATCTTCAAAAGTTGTGAGTCGATTGATATAATTGTTTTGGTTTATTAAAGCTAACGACTTAACTTCTTTACATACCAAAATATTTTTGATCAACTTTTCAAAAATAAGAGAAAAAGAGGGCGCAATGAGGGGCTTTTTTGTTTGTTTTTTTGGACACCCTGTATGTTTCTCGAATCAACTTACTAACTTTACATAGAATCTTCTTTGTAATATAATATACGAGATAATATTACAATTAATTCAGATTTATATTTTTTGTATTGAGTTTGCTGTATCACTGATATTTTATTACGAAGCCTATTTACGGACTAAAGATTAATGAATCGCGTTTTCAGAATATTCAGAATATTTTCTTTTAATAAAAAACACCTAAAAGGCATCTAAAAGGTATACGTTTACAACTGTACATCCTCTCCGATAAGAATCGTTCAATAATTAGGTATTGGAAACGATCGAACTTGGTGTTGAGATTAGCAAAATCTTTAGTTACACCTTCTAACTTCATAATTAATCGTCTCGGTCAAATGAAAAGCAAACATTTCCATTTCTTCGATAAATATCAGGAAAACTATAATACTTGGTACTGTATATTTTTTTCAAACCCTGGTGTTAAGCTTTTGTGTGAAATGCAGGCTTCTAGTGTAAGATTTTTGATTTTTACAGGCTTCAACTTGCCCCGTGAGTTATTTTGGGGTCAACGTATTTGCTTTTCAAAATAATATAATTCGCTAATGAAATATTTCCCAACTTTCTAAGGCACATCATATATGGCTGTTATAGTTTTGTCAGCATTTCGGTTTTGATTGTACCATTTTCAATTCTGACCCCCAATTTGGTCAAAATCAACCCATGGATTTTTGGAAGCCATAATAAAATATCGATTATTCTGCTGGTTATATTAATTTTATTAGAAATGTTAACACATATTCGTATTTTCGTGATGTAATATATATCAAGGTGAGATAAGTTGTGTAGTATTTGAGCGTACAGTTACTCCCCCCTCATCCGAGGCTCCGGAGCAATATCTGAAATCTTTTGGTCATTCAGCGTACCGGTTTCAGATAATCTGCTGTTTAGCACGCAGGTTTCACATCATATGGCTAGGGCAGTTCTTGAAATCTAATACACAGGAGAAAAATACATAACGGTGGATAATAGAAATGGGCACTAGAAGTTTTTGTACACTTCATTCCATTTCAATCATACAATATAGGCCAGATAAAATAGGTAGATATCGTCACCCACACCAACAGCATATTTTTGCGCAAGAGTTCTATAATGTAATGTACGTCTATGCTACTCTGTACCAAAGTTAGTTTAAATAACAGCACCTGATTGTCATTGATTTCACCAGTCAATACTTGACTTGTGATTAGATATATCTGTGATACAAATCTGTGATTAAATTAAATCCTCTCAAACGAGTTATATTTAATATCATGACATTATAGGGTATCTACCGTACAACTGCCTATAAACTTGACGTAATTAGTAGGCAAGACGATGTCAGAACCTTGTACGGCAGAAAACCAATTAAAAGATGATTGAAGGCATCAACCGGAAAGTTTCCCACCAGTTATATTTATATAACACGATCAAGCAGTGTTTGAGATGCTTTACCAGAGCAAGATTAAAGTTACAAATAGGTGCGCGATTAATATGAAACTTGAGATTTAATTCACAGAGTGGTCAAAATGACTAAATTACTGACAAATGAAGGTTTATTTTTCTGATATTATTTAATGCAGTTTGTGTAGTTATTTTCACGAAAGTGCAAGTGGAAGACTCATTTTCTGGTGGACAATCCTTGAGCAAGGATGACGTTTTTCAATGTCATGTACCTCGTTTTGAGACAAGAAAAAAGCCATTTTAAATGTTCTACCCTGCAATATGATGTTCACCTTTCAAAGAATATATTTTTGCGCCGTCAGTTTTGTCCTTGTTTTTAAAAAGTAGTTGTTACACTTACCGGTGTTATACACGTAGCTGACACCGTAACTGGAAAAAAGATAACAGTGCTTGCGTCCCTGTATACAGTAAAAACATCGGATACTCTTTGTTACTCGGAAATGGTATCTATTTATACGCTATTATCTTGAGAATGCTCTTGTAAACTAGGATGGTTCAGGGAAGAGCATTTTGAGCAGCCTTGATAAGCTTTTTCAAAATGAAAGCGTTACAACTTGTAAATACGAGGACGAGAAGGATATAAATAATCCACGCAACCATGGCAACTATCAAGTAAACTTTATTGTCAAATTGAAGTATACGTGACATAAATCGCCATCTTATTCCTTAATAATTTGAAGCGATTTTGACAGGTCTACTTCAGTCCGTCCCACAGATTTATTGAAATAGTGGCTGAGTAAGGATTTGCTACACTATAGCTATATGTACAGATGATCAGATAATGAAATAACTTGTACTTCTCGTAAAAGAATTGTTTCAAGTAAACAATAGTTTTCTATTATATTATAAAGAAAAGAATAACAGATTTGAGAAATAAACGCGGAAAAGGGTCCTGAAGTACATTTGTTTAAATAGCCCGGATGTCATATAGTGGTTCTAACTTCATAGTATTATCACGAATTCTAAGGCTTGGTTTTTAGGGTTAGAGTGTAGGGTTATTGTTAGGGTAAGGGTTAGGGTTAGGTATATAAAAAATTCACGATGTTCACATTAAGGTTAGACCTGAAAGTGTAATTTAAATGAGTGGTTGTACTTCAGTATATTCCGCTTTATTTCCTCGGGTAAGGAATACAGTAATTTGTAATGTGACAAAGATTTGTCGCTTTTAGGCTTTTAAAGTCTCCAAAATTAAGTAGAGAATCATTTATAGTGGGTGTTATATATACCTAGAGGTGAACTAATGTAATCAAACAAGCAATATCTGAAGGTCAAACGTGTCTTTTGGATATATCCGACGAATATGATAGATAAACTACATGTTACTCAGTAGGAATCGATGATTGTTAGGTCATAGACCTGTTCACGATCTCTCTAAAGACGCCTTTGATTGTCAGCGCAAATTTGAAGTTTTTGACTTTGTTTCTGATTTGAGTTCAAAATGTTTTAACAACCAAAGGCTGAGCAAGGGCAACAATCTTCATGACTTTGAATGAAGTTGGCAGACATCGGGTACCAGTAAGCTGGTTTTACAATCTATTCATGTCAGATGTATTTCAATTTTAAGAACTTGATCAAGACAGTAACTATGTTGCAGAATTCATTCCTCAATTTAGTAGAGTAACGGAACAAAAGACATGGTTCCTATATTTTTTGAAATAAGCGAAGGGAAAAAAGGGTACCTGCTTCCAGTAATGATCTAGTACTAAACCTCACTTTATTTGATTCAGAATTTTCTGATTCCGAACTCTTTTGCTGGGGGATTTGCCATTTGGTCTAATACCATTTCGTCTAATACCCATTTTGTCTATATCCATTTAATCTAAACCCATTAGGTCTATATCCAGTACGTCCAATAACCATTTGGTTCTATAACCATTTGGTCCGATTACCATTTGGTCCGATAACCATTTGGTCTAATAACCAATAAGTCTAAAACCATTTAGTCTAACAACCATTTAGTCTAATACCCATTTGGTCTATAGCCAATAAGTATAATAGCCATTTGGTCTAATAGCCATTTGGTCTACAAACCATTTGGTCTAACAAGCCATTTAGTCTACTAGCCAATTGGTCTACTAACCGATTGGTCTAATAGCACGTGTGAGGCTGCATAGGCGCAATATATTACACATACTGTGAGTGTGAGGTCATAGTCCAGGGTCACCGTGGTTCTAAAAGAGCGTGTTTCATAAGCAGTTTAAACAGGTCTATTAGGCCTACATGTATTATCTACACATAACGACAAATGACAAAAACATGAAAGCTAATTTGTTTTAATGTTGGAATGGCAATACTGGCAAATGCCCTGCACCCGTGGCACCCCCAGTGATGTGTGATGAGCATATTATCATATTAAACTTAAAAGACCGAGGAAAGAAGGACAAATAGTCCGACAAAATGTCACTTTCACTCGAGTAGGCATTACATGCAGGCTACATGTATTAGTCTTCATTTATTCTACTAAGAATGCATAAGATTTGATACATGTAGTACCTTTGTTTACATGTGCTCATCTCATAACACATGCGTAGTAGACGAATTGGCAAATAGACGAAATGGTATTAGACTAACTGGTTATTAGACCATAAGAGTATTGGACCTAACGGTTATTAGACCAAACGGTTATTAGACCAAACGGTTATTAGACCAAATGGTTATTAAAACATTATTAGACCAAATGGTTATTAGACTATATGGTTAATAGACATACTGGATATTAGACCAAACAATATTAGACTAAATGGACATTAGACTATATGATTATTAGACTAAATGGCAATTAGCCTTTCTGGTAATAGACCAATTGAATATAGACGAAACGGGAATTAGACCAAATGGTATTAGACCAAATGGCAATAGACCTTTTGCTGTTGGTTCGGGGCTGCTTACTTGGTCGGTCGTCATGCCTTTTCTGTAAAAAGATTAGATAACAAATGAAAATAATAAACTCAAGAAATGAATGTTTGTTCTCTATTGACCAAATGGGTTGGGTATATAATTTTTTTTGTTAATCGCTTCAATCGCCACCAAACTGTTAAAATGGCTAGTCATAGTATATCTATCAAATTGAAACAAGTAACACTGTACGGTATTTATGTATTTGGCGCATATAGTTTTGTAGACGTTTCCACCATTTTATTACGCAATAAAATTTCCACCATTTTATTACGCAATAATACATTTTATTTTCAACACAATAATACATTTTATTTTCAACGCAATAATACATTTTATTTTCAACGCAGTAATACATTTTATTTTCAACACAATAATGCATTTTATTTTCAACACAATAATACATTTTATTTTCAACGCAACAATACATTTTATTTTCAAAGCAATAATACATTTTATTTTCAACGCAATAATACATTTTATTTTCAACGCAATAATACATTTTATTTTCAATGTAATAATACATTTTATTTTCAACGCAATAATACATTTTATTTTCAACATAATAATACAGTTCTTTTTAAACAATACAATACGAAACAAATCTTCTTGATATATACAAAGTAATACCAAGCAATTAAAACAGGATTCCGTCACTCAATGTGAAACCGCCTCTACTTGTCAAATACGACCACTAATTTATTGAGGGCGTTGCTAGCCAACATTCGTATACTATGCGTAAAGCATCAATTTTAGCTGAAGTCGTCGAAACGGCAGGTTGCATCTTACGTATGCTAACTTGGCGGGTGCTTTAGAATCAATGGCATATAGCTTTAAGGACTATGAACACATCGAGTATACATTGTGTTCATGACCAGCGCATGGGTAACATTATTTGAATGCTTCCGATGTGGTTTTAAAAAGGGGGTCGTGCAGTGGTACGACCTTTACCGCTTAATCATTCCACGTTTTACTGTTATGGTATCTACCTTTGAAAAGAGCATTGGTCTGGCTTAAGAAAGTGCAAATGCAAACCAATATATTGCTTTGTTACTGCTAAATATGGACGGATTGTACAAGATATTCTAAAGAAATTATATTTACGTATTTAGGTATCAAACGTTACAGGACAAGATACGTGCGATATTTGAAACCTTGCGGTATCAAGTAACGTCAAAATGTGATCGAGTACCAACTTAATGAAGCTCGTGAAGGCAAGAAGGAATATGGGCTTATTTTTACTGGTTTGAAGTAAATGTGATACTCCTTTGAGTGGTACGTATCAATATACTGATAATGAAAACATTGATCCAAACGTCTTTTGAACATCGTGATCCAGCAGGTGGTAGAACTTCAATTTCTAAAGGTGAAGGTAAATCTCGATCAAAAGCATTCGGAATAATGCTCTGATGTTTGAACAATTAAAACGGACAAAAATAAACTAGTATTCAACCAAGTATATCCAGTATCGGCATTGTTAAAGGAACGTGTTACATTGTAGTGCTTACGTTAGGAACAAAACTACTTTACATTATCCCAGCTAATACTTACAAAAGAATGCTGTATGACAAGTGACGCAAACAGATCTTTTACACCAGTGATACCTAAACTGAGCGCTGACTTTTAAACGCAAATCGGTTACGTTACCCAATTGGGATATAGCCTGTACATAATGTATTGGTAATGGTTTCTATGCTTTCAAGCATCAACAGTTTATAAACAACTTCTGTCAGACAGACCCAAGAGAATCACCACTCTTTTGCTAAACCACATCAAGTGCCAATTGTATCTGGTGATATCGCTAAATGATACAAATCCAGATTGGTTTTATGTTGTTTGAACATTCGTCAGGACTCTCCACTGATTTGCATCTTTGTACTTACGTGAGCAGAAAACATGTTGTCGTCTTGGTAATGTAATAAAGTACTTTACCTTCATCATCCATCGTTCCAAGAGGTGGACGAACTGCTACATAACCTATATCTTGAAGAAACTAAAACACGGATGAGTGTTATCTTCGAGTAGAAATCTACATTGCAACTTATATCTTTCTACAATCATGATTTTTCTGGATATGGTGTTGTGCATTCAATAGTTGAAATGGATAACAGTGTTAATGAGTTCAGACTAAGAATGGAATACTTTGGCAGAGAATATGAATTAAACAATTTGGATCCGTTGGACTCATATAATATGTAGATATCATATGTAGATATCGTCACCCTCACAAAACTCACATTTTTGCGCAACAGTTCTATAATGTAATTTACGTCACGCTACTCTGTAATAAGGAAACATACCAAAGTTAGTTTTAATAAAAATACCTGATTGTCATTGATTTCACCAGTCAGTCTTTGACTTGTGTGTAGAGATATTCGTGATATAATTAAATTTAATCTTCTTAAACGGGCTGTGTTTGACATAACTAGGCAAGACGATGTCAGAAACAAGCACGGCAGAAAACTAATTAAGAGATGAGTGAAGGTATCAATCACAAAATTTACCACCCGTTACATTTATATTACACATTCAAGCAGTGTTTGAGATGCTTTACCAGAACAAGATTAAAATTACACATAGGTGCGTGATTAAGAAACTTAGATCAACGAGTGTTACAAAATGTATTTCTTAATTAAATATACTTTTATATCTCAAGTACCACTTGTGATGTGCCCTGAGTAATTTAATTTAATTTAATTATTTAACTTTGTTTACAAGCTTAAAGTATTTCATGAGAAAGAAAACCCCCTTTGTATTTTGGAATTCCCCCAAATTATTGTAAACAAAGTCAGAGCTATGTTTAGAACTTGGAAAGCCCCAGTTCATTATTGCACCATCAGGAAAACCCCCCAGGAAGTGATGTAATGTGAATGTGTATAATTAATCTTGGGAAATCCCAAGATTGCAGCAATGTTGTGAAAATGTGATTGAAGTAATGGTTTATTAATAGATGATGGGTTTTTGCATGAGTACTGATATAAAAAGCTGGAGGTTTTTGTTGGGACTTTACAGAATGCCGTGGGAGATTGAGAAACTCCACATGTGTGTGATGGTCTTCGTGCTTCAAAAAAGAAGTGCATTTTAACCAGTTTATATAGCCAATAATTGAGCTAATTTTAATACAGCAACGAAGAAGACAGCGAGCACACGAAAGTGCTCTTCCTCATCAAAGGATTAAAAGTTCTTCTGTCAAATTGCTGGAGTTTGCTGGGTTTGTGAAGGCCACGCATCTGTCAAAAAAACAGCGGAGCTGTGTTAAAGAAACCTGTTCCCTGAAGAAAGAGAGAATGGTGAAAGAAACACCATTTTTGGAGAAAGCAGCGCAAGGAGATATATTTGTGGAGATAGCAGCGCAAAGGAGATTGGAGGAAGCATCATCATTTTCGTATGAGGATTTTATACGCAAGGATTTATAAATGCAAGTGTACTATGGACTTCGCTGATTTTCGCAGGACAAGTGAATAAGGATATATCACATCAGTCGTCCAGAACATTGCAAGAACTCTAGGATCACCAACAAGAAGACAGCTGGTTAAGTACTGATATAGTAAAACTGTCATTGTGTGATTTTATTGTATATGCGATATTGTTATTATATGTACCAATCATACTCTGTTTTCAATTAAAGACTTAGATTTTGTTAGCTTAAACAAACAGTGTATTTGTGTTGTGCATTCGTGTGAGTTCGGGAAAAAGGTGATTTTGGCCTTGAGTCAAGTACGACTCGTAACAAAAATTGGGGGCTCGTCGTCCGGGAGATACACTGTAAAAAAGTTAACATTAATTTACTAAAGTCTTGAACGTGAAAGTACAGTATGGCAGAGTTTAAAGCAGAAGAGTTTCTTGAAACTATAAATTGGGAGAAGTTTGATGAGTTGAAGAAGCCTGATTTATTAGCATTTGCCAAACATTATAACTTGAAAGTAAAGCAAGCTACAAGAAAGCAAATAATCAAAAATGCATTGATTGATGTTTTGGTCGGGGAGGACATTTTGATGAATCCTATTTGGCAGAGAAACTTGACGTAGAAACTGAAATTGGTGGGGACTCAGCATTTAAATTGAAAGAGTTGGAAATTCAATTAGAACTGAGGAAAATGGAAATGGACCAAAAGAAAATAGAAATGGACCAAAACGAAAAACTGGAAATGATCAAGTTAGAGAATGAAAATAAAGAAAAACAAGAACGGCTAGACATTGAAAAACAAAAACTAGCAATGGAAGAAAAAGCACGCCAAGAAAAGATGGCGCTTGAGCACCACAAATTAGAAATGGAAGAAAAGGAAAAACTAGCAAAAATTCAAATGGAAGCACATTTGAAAGAAAAAGAAATTGAGTTTGAACAAGAGAAGTTGGCTAAGCTAGGTGACAAATACTCATCAAGTTTCTCCTCAAAGTCAAAGTCAGGGTTTGATGTTACAAAGTATGTAAAGCTTGTGCCTAAATTCAAAGAGAAAGAAGTTGACGAGTACTTTCAACATTTTGAAAAGGTAGCTACAAATTTGAAATGGCCTCCAGAGCATTGGACCCTACTGTTACAAAGTAGTTTTGTGGGGAAGGCCAGGAAACTTACTCAGCTCTACCAATAGAGAAGTGTAATGATTATGAAGAAGTCAAACAGGCAGTTCTCAAGGCCTATGAACTGGTGCCTGAAGCATACAGACAAAAGTTCAGAGATTCAAGAAAGCAATCAGATCAAACCCATGTAGAATTTGCTAGAGTAAAAGAACAAATGTTTGACAGGTGGCTTGGTTCAAAAGAAGTCAAAGATGATTTCGGCCAACTTAAGCAATTAGTTCTTATAGAAGAGTTCAAGAAATGTCCACGTTGACATTAAAACCCATTTGGATGAAAGCGCTAGCAAAATTAAGACGCTAAACGAAGCGGCGACAATGGCGGACGACTATGGCTTAACTCACAAATTGAATGGGAGTAGATTTGGTCATAACAGAAGTTATTCAAACAGGTTCAGCCATAATCAACCTAGAGCAAATCAGGGTGGTACACAAGAAGTGAAACCTCAGTCTAATTCACAGCATAGTGCTGGTGGTAGAGGGACCCCAGGAGTTCAGGTAACAGAGCAAAATTTGGGACTGAATTTAAAGCCAAAGTAACTTGTACTCATTGTAAGAGACCAGGGCATACGATGACCCAGTGTTATTTCTTAAAAGGCAGACAAGACGCACAAAAACAGCAGCAAACTGCTAGTAATACTGTGGGATGTGCAGTGTCACTTGAGTCTAAGAAAAAAGTCAGTCAAATCAAGAAACAAGAATTCCCACAAAAGGGAAGTGAGACAGACAAGGTGTGTGAAGAATTTGAACCATTTGTGTTAGAGGGAGTAGTATCACTTGGTGAGAATGGTAGTCCAAAGCCCATTAAGATTGTGCGAGATACGTGTTGTGCACGGTCTATGATTCTGGAAGGAACTTTGCCCTTTAATGAGGATAGTTCAGCAGGTAATGCTTTGATCCAGGGTATTGGGATGGAAATAATTAGTGTACCTCTCCACAAAGTTAACTTGACATCTGACTTGGTTTCTGGTCCGGTAACCATAGGAGTTAGACAAGAATTGCCAGTCAAAGGAGTGTCCATGTTGCTAGGAAATGATTTGGCAGGGGGGAAGGTGTTTCCTGACCCAATAGTTACAGATAAGCCCTGTTTACAGGATGATAATAGTGAGGAAGAGGAGATATTTCCTGCATGTGCAGTGACACGGGCAATGAGTAAGAGAGCCTCATTAGAAACAATTGAGGACAACCAAATTGATGACTTAGGCTACAATTTGGAAGACACATTTGTGTCACAGTTGAATGAGAAAGAAGATAAACTTCCTTCTCCAGGGGATAAGAAGACCCCTCAAAATGACACAGCCTCTGAGCATGAACAAATTGGGGAAACCATGAGAGACCCATTAAGTCATGACAAGCTGATTCTGGAGCAACAAAATGACCCAGAACTCAAAGAGATCAATCAAAGGGCATTGACCCTAGAAGAAGCAGAACAAAATTCTGTCTGTTTTACAAACAAGATGGTGTGCTAATGAGAAAATGGCGCCCCTTGATGCACCTGCCGATGAAGAGTGGAAGGTAGTGCACCAAATTGTGGTACCAAAAGTCTACCACACTGAAGTTATTAACATAGCACATGATAGTCCCATGGCAGGGCATTTGGGTGTTAAGAAAACTCATGAAAGAATTCTGAGACATTTCTGGTGGCCCACTCTCAGAAAAGATGTTTCTGAATATTGCAAAACATGTCACATATGCCAAGTAGTAGGGAAGCCAAATCAGAAAATACCTCCTGCTCCATTGAAGCCAATTCCAGCCTTTGATGAACCATTTAGTAGGGTTATTATTGATTGTGTAGGCCCCTACCAAAGACTAAGTCAGGTAATCAATACCTTCTGACAATTATGTGCGCGTCAACACGCTTTCCTGAAGCCATACCCTTGAGAAATATTAAAGCAGTGACTATAGTGAAAGCTTTAACCAAGTTCTTCACATTTGTGGGGCTCCCCAAGTCCATACAGTCAGACCAAGGATCAAACTTTACTTCTGGAGTATTTCAGCAGGTCATGTATCAATTAGGTATAGAACAGTATACCTCAAGTGCTTACCATCCAGAATCACAAGGTGCACTAGAAAGGTTCCACCAAACATTGAAAAACATGATCAGGACATACTGTTTGGAATTTCAGAGGGACTGGGATGAGGGAGTACACTTGTTGTTGTTTGCTGCTAGGGAAGCTGTTCAGGAAACTTTGGGATTTAGTCCTTTTGAGTTAGTGTTTGGACACACAGTGCGCGGGCCCTTAAAGTTGTTGAAAGAAAAGTGGCTCAATGAGAAATCAGATATCAATTTGTTGGATTATGTCTCCAATTTTAAGCATAGGCTTAACAGAGTAACTGATATCGCCAAAGAAAACTTGAAACAGGGTCAGGCCAAAATGAAGCAATGGTATGATAAACATGCCAAAGAGAGAGTGTTCAAACCTGGTGACAAAGTTCTAGTACTGTTTCCAATTCCAGGACACCCATTACAAGCCAGATATCATGGCCCATGTGAAGTAGAGTCAAAAGTGGGTGAAGTAGATTATATTATCAAGACTCCTGGTAGACGCAAGAGCAGAGCAGTTATGCCACATAAATATGCTCAAAGAGTATGTTGAAAGAAGTGACAGTGGCATTTCAAAACCTGTGTGTACAGTAAAACATGCTAATGTAGACAAACATGCCGATGTAGACAAAATCACCAATGTAGACAAGAGTAAAGATGACAATTCTGATGTCACATATGACCAGGATAAAGAGCTAGAGCACAAAGAGTATAATGTAAAATTGAACAATTCTGATGTGCTCACTAATTTGGACTCAAAGTTAGGTCATCTTTCTCAAGATCAACAAAAGTCAAATTGCAAATTTGATTCACAAATTTGACAATATATTTCCTGATACGCCAAGTAGAACAAATGCTGCATTTCATGATGTAGATGTTGGTGATACAAAACCAATCAAGCAGCATCCTTACAGAGTCAATCCATTGAAAATGGAACATCTCAAAAATGAGATTAATTATATGCTAGACAATGATATCATAGAACCAAGTAGTAGTGAGTGGAGTTCACCATGTATTCTTGTTCCCAAGCCTGATGGTTCATACCGATTGGTCGCAGACATGAGAGCTGCAAATGTTCATTCAAAGACAGACTCGTACCCAATTCCAAGAATTGATGATTGCATAGACAAAATTGGGAATGCAAAATTTGTTAGCAAATTTGATCTTTTGAAAGGGTACTGGCAGGTTCCACTCACAGACCGTGCCAAAGAGATTTCTGCTTTTTGTACACCATTTGGTCTTTACCAATACAAAGTTATGCCATTTGGGTTGAAAAACGCACCCGCAACATTTCAGAGAATGGTAAATCAAATTGTGGCAGACATAGAGGGATGTGAAGCGTATGTAGATGATTTGATTGTTTACAGTCAAACTTGGGAACAACACATGGAACAACTCCATCAATTGTTTGAGAAGCTGTCTGAAGTACAGTTGACAGTCAATCTGGTAAAAGTGAGTTTTGCCATGCCACAGTCACATACTTAGGATATGTTGTAGGTCAAGGTCAGGTGAAACCTATCAAAGCCAAAGTTGAAGCAATTGAGCAATACCCCACACCTGTAAACAAGAAGGCACTCATGAGATTTCTAGGAATGGTTGGCTATTATAGAAAGTTCTGTCCAAACTTTTCAGAGATAGCAAGTCCTTTGACTGATTTGTTGAAGAAAGATGCAAAATTCATTTGGTCAGAACAGTGTGAAAATGCTTTTCACAGAGTCAAATCTATACTCATGAGTTCACCAGTGCTTACTGCACCTGATTTTCAGAAGCAGTTCAAGTTGACTGTTGATGCCAGTGACATAGGCTGTGGAGGTGTTGTGATGCAAGAGGGTGAAGATCAAATAGATCACCCCATTTGTTACTTTTCAAGGAAATTCAACAAGCACCAGAGAAATTACTCCACAATTGAGAAGGAGTGTTTAGCATTGCTATTAGCATTGCTACATTTTGATGTGTATTTGGGTACCACAGTATACCCTGTGCTTGTTTTCACAGATCACAATCCCCTCACCTTCATCAACAGGATGAGGAACAAAAACCAAAGACTGGTGAGGTGGAGTTTGACCTTGCAAGAGTACAATCTGGACATCAAACATATTAAGGGAAAAGACAATGTAATGGCTGATGCCCTGTCCAGAATTGCATAAGAAAACCTGACAAACAAAAATTTCCTTTAAAAGGGAAGTTGTATGTGACAAGTAGTCACTGTGTATGATGAGTTAAATACTCAAAGTTGGTAATATGTTGAAGTTGATGTAAAGAAGAAAACATTTAAGAAAGTTTTCATTACATTCGAACTTTCTTCTTTTAAGGGGGAGGGTGTGATGTGCCCTGAGTAATTTAATTTAATTTAATTATTTAACTTTGTTTACAAGCTGAAAGTATTTCATGAGAAAGAAAACCCCCTTTGTATTTTGGAATTCCCCCAAATTATTGTAAACAAAGTCAGAGCTATGTTTAGAACTTGGAAAGCCCCAGTTCATTATTGCACCATCAGGAAAACCCCCCAGGAAGTGATGTAATGTGAATGTGTATAATTAATCTTGGGAAATCCCAAGATTGCAGCAATGTTGTGAAAATGTGATTGAAGTAATGGTTTATTAATAGATGATGGGTTTTTTGCATGAGTACTGATATAAAAAGCTGGAGGTTTTTGTTGGGACTTTACAGAATGCCGTGGGAGATTGAGAAACTCCACATGTGTGTGATGGTCTTCGTGCTTCAAAAAAGAAGTGCATTTTAACCAGTTTATATAGCCAATAATTGAGCTAATTTTAATACAGCAACGAAGAAGACAGCGAGCACACGAAAGTGCTCTTCCTCATCAAAGGATTAAAAGTTCTTCTGTCAAATTGCTGGAGTTTGCTGGGTTTGTGAAGGCCACGCATCTGTCAAAAAAACAGCGGAGCTGTGTTAAAGAAACCTGTTCCCTGGAGAAAGAGAGAATGGTGAAAGAAACACCATTTTTGGAGAAAGCAGCGCAAGGAGATATATTTGTGGAGATAGCAGCGCAAAGGAGATTGGAGGAAGCATCATCATTTTCGTATGAGGATTTTATACGCAAGGATTTATAAATGCAAGTGTACTATGGACTTTGCTGATTTTCGCAGGACAAGTGAATAAGGATATATCACATCAGTCGTCCAGAACATTGCAAGAACTCTAGGATCACCAACAAGAAGACAGCTGGTTAAGTACTGATATAGTAAAACTGTCATTGTGTGATTTTATTGTATATGCGATATTGTTATTATATGTACCAATCATACTCTGTTTTCAATTAAAGACTTAGATTTTGTTAGCTTAAACAAACAGTGTATTTGTGTTGTGCATTCGTGTGAGTTCGGGAAAAAGGTGATTTTGGCCTTGAGTCAAGTACGACTCGTAACACACTTCCAATGTTTCAATTTCAATTGATGCAGTTTGGGTAGCTGCAGTTATTTTCATGAAAGTGCAAGATTCCCTTTGTTTTGCGTAATTTTCTTTCTTTTTGACGGTCTTAACGAACGACTTCGTGTTGGTCTTTCAATGTAATCCTCGATGTGTGACTGACAGATGTGGTATGTTTATTAGAAAAATATTAAAATATTATCACTGTAATAAAAGTTTCAACAACCATATATTGATAACATGTATTGCTCGATAATCATGTACCTTGATTTAAGAAAAGAACAATTTCTGTCATGTTTATTCATGTCCCAATTTACACCTAAATTAAATCAGCCAAATTCGTCGTGTTTGCAGGTGAAAAGCTATTTCGACTTTAAGTCATAATTACGACATTAACTCAACCCTCTTAAACGGTCAAAATAGGCAGTACATTTAGGTTTCTTTGATTAAAATGGAGATCAGTCCTTTCTGGCAGATATTACTGATACTTAAAATGGAGATCAGTCCTTTCTGGCAGATATTACTGATACTATTTCATCATTTTGGGAACAGAATAACAAAATAAACATTTAACGGAACTCTCGTACATTATGGCTTTAATGAGGTGACATGATATAACCGTGTTTGTATCGCTTTATACAGCAAAACATCTAGTGGTACCAAGAAACGGATACGCTTTGTTATATCTATTTTATAGCTACTATAATATTGAGAATGATCTTACAGAACTAGGATGGTTCAGAGAACGGCATTGTGAGTAACATTAATGTAAAACGCAGCCGTGAGAGGCTCTTTTTAATGAAAACACCAAGTCGTTAAATATATGACTTGTTTTATAGAAGAGAACAGGAAAGATATAAATAAACCATACAACCATTGCAACAAGCAAGTAAACAATAACTTGTTTTGCCAAATTCTGAAATATCCGACAGATGACAGATCTACTTCAGACTTCAGTCCCAAACATTTCTTTTATATGAAGTTGTAATAGTGGCTGGGTCTGGAATTGCTATACTAGTGATACCCGCAGGTGCAAGATATTATATATTGAAATGTCTTGTACATTACTTTATTTTTCGTTCGCAAGTAAAATTATTTTAATGACAGATAAATTAAAAAGACCCAAGTGTGTAGATCAATGTTTTCCGAATTGTTGAAAGACAATCTTTCTGATGTATTTTTTTATAGTGATTCCATGCATAATCTGGACCAGAATTTTACTGCAAATTCAGAAACAGTTATTTCGAGGGGAAATGGAAAAGGAAAATAATCAAATCTCCAAAGACAACGAATATTGCTGGATAGGGAAAGGGGATAGGCAAATGTATGTTCTAACTTGTAAAAAAACCCAGGTAATTATTGCTATTTTAAGAATAATATTTCTATTGTTAAAGACAGCAAGAGCCTAGGTAAGTTAGATTTGATAATAAAAAAGCCCATTTTCTAAACGGTCAATCACCAAATGAATACCATAAACGATACAATAAACGGAATTTATATAGCGCCTTAGGATAAGTATGAACAAAACGCGTTGAAGAAAAAACGAATGCGATATAGTCAATAATTTGTCTACTCGGCGGTAATTCTAGCTGAAAGTGTTAATGAAAAACAAAATCGAAATCAAATTCTAAAATTTTCTTTGTAATAAACAATCTAAATCCATGGATACGTACTTCAGTATAACTGCATTATTTCCTCGGGCAAGGAATAAAGTGATTGTGATGCTTCAAACCATTGTCGCTTTTAGGCTTAAAGTCTTCTAAATGAATGCAGATCAATGATTCCTTCTTGTTTTATGTTCAAGTAGAGAATCATTTATAAGTGGGTGTTGTAATATCTAGAGGCAAAACAAATGTAATCAAACATCATAAAAGCAACACAACAACTCAAGGTTAAACGAGTCTTCTTGCAGATAGTATTGATTAACTATATTTATGATTGTTAGGTCATAGACCTTCTGCTCAGGATCTCTCTAAAATGTTTTATTTGGCTGTCAGAGCAAACTTTGTTTCATCTGATTTGGCTTGAAAATGTTAGAACATCCAAAGGCTAAGCAAGGCAACAATCTTCATGACTTTAAATTAAATTGGCAGACATAAGCTGTTTTTACAGTATATTCATGTAAGATGTATTTCACTTATAAGAACGCGATCAAGACAACTTGGAATTCTCTATGTGGTTTAATCTTTGTCTAATTCTTCAATTTAGTACAGGAAATAACTGAGCAAAAGGGATATATTCCGGAGTAACGCATGGTTAAAAATGAACTGTACTGAACCATGAAACAAAATGCATGTGACATCTTGTGGATTCCGAACAGGTGGATGCATGTTAACTATGTTAAATATATATGGGGCTGCTGATATGATAGTTTTTATCCATATGGGGTTGAAAATGTACTTTTAAAATATTTAAACAAGGTAATTACTGGCCAATATTAAACTTAAAATCTAAAAGTAATGTAATCGTCATAGTTGCTGCAAAAACAGAAAACCAATAATATTGGCGAATTGATTTGAATATTATGGTCATATACCACTATTATGGGCGATGCATGGAAATATACGACGAGGAACTACTTGTGTGCGTGGCGTCTGAAAAGACTGCTTTAAAATCACTGAATTCATTGCATGACAATATCAGCTTCGAGTGCGCACTGCCATTTACGGTTCAATGCGTTAAAACAAGAAAAGTCTCAGGTTAACCTATGTTGAGTTTTTGATCATTTGGCATCAAAATCAAAAGTTTTGGTGATTAACTACTGTGAAAGTTCTGAATATAAGAAAAGTCCGCCCAAAATTAGCCATTTTCCCATTGAAAACTGCGTAATAGATAGTTAGTGGTATTGAACCATATGGGAACAAATATCACACAATCCTGATTATCTTTTTTAAACGCATACATTCGGTGGCAGCTTCATATGTGATTCACACTAAAACAGTTTGGATAGAATGACTTGGGTTAGTACAATCCTAATTGAGTGAGATGGAAGTCCTGACTTGAGTTGTTCAGTCTACAGCTCAGATTATTTATCTATGGAAGTGGAAACACGAATAGCTACACGAGTCACAATTTTACGGTAAGTGGTTTAAGTGACAATTAATTCAAAATAGCAAAATAATTTGTCCTTTTAGAGCTTTTGCTAGTATAGGTAAATAGTTGTAAATTATACAGAAGTTTGCTACATAACAGCCTACTATAGAGAGTGGGATAGTCATTGCAAAAGGAAAATGACAAAAAAGATCAGAAATAAATGTAGCGTACATGTACTTATAAATAAATAAATAAACAAATAATTAAATAAATAAATAATAAATAAATAAATAAATAAATAAATAAATAAATAAATAAATAAATAAATAAATAAATAAATTTATTGGGATTATAATTATTTATGATTGTGCTTCAGTAATCCATCTACTTGTACGGAAACAAGGGATTTGATATTTGAAAGCACTGTCACTAACTTGGCTTTAAATCACACTTCGAATACGTCGTACAAGGAATTGTTTGGGTGTTGCATCTTTCTACCACAACTAACTGGTAAAATATGTTATCAAAAATCTCACTTAGCATCAATAACTAAAGGTCTAACATCAGACATACCCATATGTTTTATTTAATAGTGGAAAGCAAGGTTTCAAGGTCACTATCGACCTTCATCTCAACTCCATCCTCTTTCATTGTGATTGTCAGCTCAGCGAATACGTTTCATTTGATTTCATCACATTTGTTTATGTCACATCCGTATTAAAATTAGACGTACTTGTCTCGGGACTTGTCTAAGGGGTAACTCACTTCATTTCAGAACTGTACGGCACAGGAATATGAGAAATGAATGCAAAATTATATGTTCTTTGCAAAATGGCATATTAAAACCTAATCGAGTGCAAATATATTGTGTCATGAAGTCAAACGACATATAAATAAGCCAAAAGGGACAATAGAACATAAATGTTATTTGGCCGTTGTTTAATCACTCCACAGGCAATTATGTAAAGTAATGTAATTACTGTTTAGCCCTGCAAGAAATTATAAAAGAATGAATTTAACCATGTTTCCGTGTTCTGCTCTAGCAGATATTACACCGTATATACAGGGCTTGTTATCTCAGTGGTTCACTGAGCATACAATCACACACAAAAAAAAACGGTTTTGCCTTCTGGATTATTTTTGTGACTTTAAGCGCAAGAAATATCCACGATTAAAATCAATTGCCTTGTACTGAAACTAGATTTGTTTTATGTAAATTATTAAATATAATAATATTTCCATTATTCGTAATTGAATGATGGCCAGAAGAAATAGTCAGAAAACTATAAATTTAATTTTATCAGAGGGCATGAGTAACTATTGTATAAAACCCTATCCCAATGCGATAAAAATAACTCCTAAGTCATACGAGTTTTGCTGGCAGGAATATAGATGACACATTGAGTTTGAAAACAACGTTATGCCAGCAGCCTTATAAAAACTCCCCCAAAATTGACATGTGAAGTTCTGCCCTTATTATGTAGTTTTTAGTCTTGTCTTATCAGGGTATGTTAACACATCTATTCAATCAGAACGCTAATCACTATCCTCTATTGTTATGCATAGTCGTGTTAAAGGTCGATCGATACATGTTGAAATTCAGAGATACACCTTTTTGCTTTGAAATTAATTTTCTCGGTTAAATAAAAAACAATAATTTTTTCAGTGATGTCGGATAAAAACATGGTGCTTGGATATACCTTTTTTAAACGGAGGGTGGTCATACAATTGCGTTTATTTGCGAACCGCGAAAGACGAGTGACCGCTAGTGATATGAAATCCAGCTCTGGTTGTTTTGAATAGGGCAACTATCTTGGAAGTATACAGTTTTAATAAGGAACCTATATTTTATCATCAGCATTATTGCTAGTATTTATAACGGAGTCTTCAGAGACAAGACCTAATTCTTACAAGACACAAGTTGTAGAAATTCATGAGTTCAATTCCCCAAACGGTATAAAAGTATGGATTTAAAAGCTACCCTGGCCAAACAGAATTTGTAATAATGCACAATGCATTATTACAAAGTTTGACAGTTTCCCAAAAGACAAGATTGTAAAGACACTGAAGGCAAAGATATGTTTCTCGTCTCAACTTACTAACATAGATGACAAATTGAGTGAAAGAAAACATTATGCCAGCAGCGTTGTAAAAACTCCCCTAACATTGACATGTGACGTTTTACCCTTATTAAATCGTTTTCAGTCTTGTTTTACCAGCGTATGTATAGTACACCTACTCTCTTTACAAAAATGCGAAAGTCTGATTTTCAGTTATTTACTTTTTCTGATTTACCGAATCATTGATAGTGCCTCAAACTAACAAAAATAGCCTTCATAAGACACCAAGGTGACTCTTTACAAAGCTCTTTGAACAAGTTCATTAGGAATGTTGATTTTAACTGTGAAATTTGTTAATTTTGAACAATTCCTACTAAAAACGAAAGTGATTGACTCACGTTTCACCACTACACCAGTGGTTTCATCAGACTGGCAACTCATCACATCTGACTGTTTCTTTTATGGGTAACAGGAAGCACCGTAGAGGGCGTGATGAGTTGGTCAAAGATGTTATTGAGTACGTAGGCCCCCTCGTCGATGTTTAGTGTGTCATGTCCTTTTCTGTAGGAACTGGAGGAACATTGGCAAAACTGGTCGTCCCTTCGGTACCCGACTTAAAGAGCATCAAAAAGGGGTGGAGAAAATTTGAATCCAGACCATTCACATACATTCACAAATCTACCATAACTAATCATGTGGCCTTTACAAATCACCCCTTCAATTAGCAATGATTAGTAGGACTCTAAAGTCATTGATCGTGAAGCTAATAGGACTACCAGGTGGCCCAAAGAAGCCATTTGAGACGCTTACGCACTCAACAACGGTGCTTGCTGTTTCCCATAAAATAAAAGTCAGATTTGATGAGTTGCCAGTCTGCTGAAGCCACTAGTGTAGTGGTGAAACGTCACTAAAACGTGAGTCAATCACTTTAGTTTAATAGGAATGAACAAAATTCACAGTTTTACAAAGATGTTGCCATTCCAGAGTTATTCACTTGAGACAGCATGGAGTAAAACATAAAATTGGTAACGATGTCACATATTGTTCATGTTGTTTATTTTAATGAATTCATGTTACAAGCTTTAATTTAATATAACCCCTAGAGACATTTCATTTTTCAACTTTCAAAAGCTCATTTGACGTGTCGAGGCCCTGACTAAAATAAATCTTGAGAACATAACCAACCACTTACTAATTTTCCTTTGCTCGTCTATCAAAATAAAAAAATGCAAATCAAAATAAAGCGTTACCTATATATTGGTGAGACTACTAACAGAGGTAATAATCATGGGGCCAAATTTTAGTCATTTGGTTCTTAAAGTTAAAGTGAATCAAATCCCCTTTACGACTGTGGTGCAAAGCAGACATGACATTTTGATTTTGAATTGACGTAGACTACGTAGTTGATGAAACCAGGCACAAAGGATCTTACTAAAGTAGCATTTCATGTTATAAGATACGGTATATATCTTGAGGTTCGGCATTCAGATATGTAGGATTATTGATAATTTAGGTTTAAAAATAGCTACTACTTGGTCCAAAATAGATTCTTTCAAGCCGACTCACACCTTGGGCGTAGAGCTTGATATTTGTAGTACATTGAAAGACTATATTTGTTTGGAAAATAATATATGAAATCCAGTCCTAGTTGTTTTGAATACGAAGGGTTCAAATTTTTTTCTTAAATACCTATATTTTATTATTAGCATTATTGCTAGTAGTTATAACGGAGCCTTCAGAGACAAGACCTAATTCTTACAAGGCACAAGTTGTTGAAATTCATGCTTTCAATTCCGCAAACGGTACAGAAGTAGGGATTTAAAAGCTACCCTGGCCGAACAGATTTTGTAACAGTGTATAATGCAATTACAAAGTTCGACAGTTTCCCAATAGACTAGATTGTAACGACACTGAAGGCTAAGATATGTTTCTCGAGTCAACTTACTAACTTTACATAGAATCTTCTTTGTAATACAATATGCGAGATAATATTACAATTAATTCAGATTTATATTTGTTGTATTAAGTTTAATGTATCACTAATATTTTATTACGAAGCCTATTTATATATTGATAAAACGGACTAAAGATGAATGAAACGCTTTTCAGAACATTCAGAATATTTTCTTTTAATAAAAAAACCTAAAAAAACATCTAAAAGGTATGCGTCTGCAAATGCACCTCCTCTCCGATATAGGAATCGTTCTATTAAATACACACATGACGCTAGTCGATGGCTATTGTTAAACAAAACCCACTCAGTCACTTAATTAGGCAGTGGAAACGATTGAACTCGGTTTTGAAATAAGCAAAGTTTTTAGTTATACCTTTTCATTTCATAATTCATTTTCTCGGTCAAATGAAAAGCAAACTTTCCATTTCTTGGATAAATATCAGAACAAAATCTATAATACGACGTACTTGTTACTGTATATTTATTCCAAACCGTATGTGTGAAATTTAGGCTTCTAGTATAATATTTTCGATTTTTACAGGCTTCAACTTTCCCCGTGAACTTTTGCTAATGAACGATATTTCCCAACCTTCTATAGCACATCATATAGGTCTGTCATAGTTTTGTCAGAATTTAGGTTTTGAATTCACCATTTTTAATTCTGACTACCAATTTTGTCAAAATCAACAAATGGATGGATGATTTTGAAAGCTACAATAGAAAAATCGATTATTTCTGCTGATATATAATTTTTTTTAGAAATGTTTACACATATTCGTATTTTTGTTATGTAATATCAAGGTGAGACATTTATAAGTAATGTGAAAGTATTTTTAGTATTTGGGCGTACACTTACTTCCCCCCTCATCTGAAGCTCCGGAGCAATATCTGAAATCTTTTGGTCATTCAGCGTACCGGTTTCAGATAATCTGTTGTTTAGCACGCATGATTCAGATAATAAGGCTATGAAGGGCAGTTCTTGAAATCTAATACACAGGAGAAGAATACATAACGGTGAATAATAGAAATGGGCACTAGAAGTTTATGTACACTTCATTCCATTTCAATCATACAATATAGGCCAGATAAAATAGGTAGACATCGTCACCTTCACCAACAGCACATTTTTGCGCAACAGTTCTATAATGTAATGTACGTCTATGCTACTCTGTACCAAGGTTAGTTTAAATAACAGCACCTGATTGTCATTGATTTCACCAGTCAATACTTGACTTGTGACTAGAGATATTTGTGATACAATTAAATTAAATCCTCTCAAACAGTTTTATTTAATAAGTACATCATGACATTATAAGGTGTCTGTCATACTACCGCCTACAAACTTGACGTAACTAGGCAAGACGATGTCAGAACCTTGTACGGCAGAAAACCAATTAAAAGATGATTGAAGGCATCAACCGGAAAGTTTCCCGACAGTTATATTTATATAACACGATCGAGCAGTGTTTGAGATGCTTTACCAGAGCAAGATTAAAGTTACAAATACGTGTGTGATTAATAAGAAACTTGACTTTAAATTACAGGGTGATCAAAATGTACTTCTTCATTACATTGTCTAGTATATTTTAAGAACTATTGGAAAATGAAGGTTTATTTTCCTGACATTATTTGATGAAGTGTAGCTATCTTCATGAAAGTGCAAGTGGAAAGATGCATTTTCTGGTCGACAAGGATGACGTTTCGGTCTTTCAATTTTAACCTTGATGCGTGACAGATGCGGCATGTTTATTAGAACATTTGATATTAGATAACAGTATATTCCTTAATATCATGTACATCGTTTTAAGATAAGAAAAGAGCCATTTTTAAATGTTCTGCCCAACGATATGATGTTCACTTTTCTAAAAATATATTTTTGCGCCTTAAGATTTGACCTTGTTTTTAAAAAGTAGTTTTTACACTTATCGGTGCTACATTTTGGGTCAACATTATCATGATTATTACCTACTTCAATTTAATATAGTGACATCCTCTAAGTGTTCCTGGGTAGGGATGTTAACCTGACGGCATGTGTTGATACCTAGCGCTACAGCAGAGTTATCGGTTTTTAAGTAAAATACAATTACTTATTACAATACATCCATGCAGAGTAGAAAGGACATTAAAGATGTGACAACGTATCTGGAAAAAGATAACAGTGCGTGTGTCCTTGTATACAGTAAAAACATCGGATACTCTTTGTTACTCGGAAATGGTATCTATTATACGCTATTATCTTGAGAATGCTCTTAAAAACTAGGATGGTTCAGGAGGAGCATTTTGAGCAGCCGTGATAAGCTTTTTCAAAATGAAAGCGTTACAACTTGTATATACGAGAACGAGAAGGATATGAATAATCCACGCAACCATGGCAACTATCAAGTAAACTTTATTGTCAAATTGAAGTATACGTGACATAAGTCGCCATCTCATTCCTTAACAATTTGAAGCGATTTTGACAGGTCTACTTCAGTCCGTCCCACAGATTTATTGAAATAGTGGCTGAGTAAGGAGTTGCTACACTAGCGGTATTCAGATGTGCAGGTGATCAGATTTTGAAATATCTTGTACTTCTTGAAGGTAAAAGAATTGTTTCAAGTAAACAATAGTTTTCTATATATTATAAAAACTCTGACAATTCAATGCGTGAAAAGAAAAGAATAACAGATTTGAGAAATAAACTCGAAAAAGGTGCTGAAGTACATTTGTTTAAATAGCCGGGATGTGATATACTTCATAGTATTATCACGAATTCTAAGGTTTGGTTTTAGGGTTTAGGTTAGAGTTGAGGGTTATTATTAGGATAAGGGTTAGGGTTAGGTATATAAAAATTTCGCGATGCTCACATTAAGGTAAAACCTGAAAGTGTAATATTTAAATGAATAGTTGTACTTCAGTATAACCGCGTATTTCCTCGGGCAAGGAATAGAGTGATTTGTAATGTGACAAAGATTTGTCGCTTTTAGGCTTTTAAATTCTCCAAAATTAAGTAGAGAATCATTATAGTGGGTGTTATATATACCTAGAGGTGAACTAATGTAATCAAACAAGCAACATCTGAAGGTCAAACGTGTCTTTTGGATACTGATCCGACGAATATGATAGATACACTACATGTTAGTCAGCATAGGAATCGATGATTTTTAGGTGATAGACCTGTTCACGATCTCTCTAAAGATGCCTTTGATTGTCAGCGCAAATTTGAAGTTTGACTTTGTTTTTGATTTGGTTTCAAAATGTTTAAACAACCAAAGGCTGAGCAAGGACAACAATCTTCATGACTTTAAATTAAGTTGGCAAACATCGGGTAAGCTGGTTTTTTTAATATATTCATGTCAGATGCATTTCAATTTTAAGAACTTGATCAAGGCAACTATGTTGCAGAATTTATTCCTCAATTTAGTAGAGTAACGGAACAAAAGATATTTCCGGAGTAACCCATCATCATAAATGAGCAGTAAGAAACATGTGCCAAACTAAATGTGTCATTTTCAAGATTGCCAATAAGTTAATGCACAACAAACTACGTGGCTCCTATTTTTTTGAAAAAAAAGCGAAGGGAAAAAGGGTACCTGCTTCCAGTAATAATTTAGTAGTAGAATTAAATACTTTATTTGATTCAGAATTATCTGATTCAGAACTCTTTTGCTGTTGATTCGGGGCTACTTACTTGATCGGTCGTCATGCTTGTTCTGATCAAACGAAAAGAATAAACTCAACAAATGAATGTTTGTTCTCTATTGACAAATTGGGTTGGTATATAATTTTTTTGTTAATCGCTTCAAACGCCACCAAACTGTTAAAATGTCTAGTCATAGTATATCTATCAAATTGAAACAAGTAACACAGTACGGTATTTATATATTCATGATATTTGGCCCATATAGTTTGGTAGACGTTTCCACCATTTCATTTTCAACGCAATAATACATTTTATTTTCAACACAATAATACAGTTCTTTTTTAAACAATACAATACGAAACAAATCTTCTTGATATATACAAAGCAATACCAATCAAACAATTAAAACAGGATTCCGTCACTCAATGTAAAACCGCCTCTACTTGTCAAATACGACCACTAATTTATTGAGGGCGTTACTAGCCAACATTCGTATACTATGCATAAAGCATCAATTTTAGCTGAAGTCGTCGAAACGGCAGGTTGCATCTTATGTATGCTAACTTGGCGGGTGTTTTAGAATCAATGGCATTGCTTTAAGGACTATGCACACTTTTGATTGGCCATAGGAAATTGTCTTCTGTTATTACACCTTTTCATCGAGTATACATTGTGTTCATGACCAGCGCATGGGTAACATTATTTGAATGCTTGTGATGTGTTTTAAACAGGGGGTCGTGCAATGGTACGACCTTTACCGCTTAATCATTCCACGTTTTACTGTTATGGTATCTACCTTTGAAAAGAGCATTGGTCTGGCTTAAGAAAGTACAAATGCAAACCAATATATTGCTTTGTTACTACTAAATATGGACGGATTGTACAAGATATTCTAAAGAAATTATATTTACGTATTTAGGTATCAAACATTACAGGACAAGATACGTGCGATATTTGAAACCTTGCGGTATCAAATAACGTCAACATGTGATTGAGTACCAACTTAATGATGTTCGTGAAGGCAAAAAGGAATATGGGCTTATTTTTACTGGTTTGAAGTAAATCTGATACTCCTTTGAGTGGTACGTATCAATATACTGATAATGAAAACATTGATCCAAACGTCTTTGAACATCGTGATCCAGCAGGTGGTAGAACTTCAATTTCTAAACGTGAAGGTAAATCTCCATCAAAAACATTCGGAATAGTGCTCTGACGTTTGAACAATTAAAACGGACACATTAATTTGTCTCTAGCCTAAAAATAGGCTAGTATTAATGTTAAATCATTCAACCAAGTATATCTAGTAAATCAATGTACACTACTTCAGCATCGTTTGTATGGCGAATTTAATGAAGGAACGTGTTACATTGTAGTGCGTACGAACAAAACTGCTTTATATTATCCCAGCTATTACTTACAGAAGAATGCTGTATGACAAGTGACACAAACGGATCTTTTATACCAGTGATACCTAAACTGAGCGCTGACTTTTAAACGCAAATCGTTTACGTTACCCAATTGGGATATAACCTGTACATAATGTATTGGTGATGGTTTCTATACTTTCAAGCATCAACTGTTTATAAACAACTTCTGTCAGACAGACCCAAGAGAATCACCACTCTTTTGCTAAACCACATCAAGTGCCAATTGTATCTGGTGATATCGCTAAATGATACAAATCCAGATTGGTTTTATGTTGTTTGAACATTCGTCAGGACTCTCCAATGATTTGCATCTTTGTACTTACGTGAGCAGAAAACATGTTGTAGTCTTGGTAATGTAATAAAGTACTTTACCTTCATCATCCATCGTTCCAAGAGGTGGACGAACTGCTACATAACCTATATCTTGAAGAAAGTAAAACACGGATGAGTGTTATCTCCGAGTAGAAATCTACATTGCAACTTATATCTTTCTACAATCATGATTTTTCTGGATATGGTGTTGTGCATTCAATAGTTGAAATGGATAACAGTGTTGATGAGTTCAGACTAAGAATGGAATACTTTGGCAGAGAATATGAATTAAACAATTTGGATCCGTTGGACTCATATAATGCAAGCTTCTCTAATAATCCGTATGATTATCCTGATGATTATGATTTTCCTGAGACTACCAATTTTCCCCATGTCCATATAGCCGTGAAATCTGTATTGGCACTAAGTTACACGTTAATGATGGCCATTTGTGGCATTGGTAATCTATTACTTTGTTACGTTGTCTATAGGTTCCGGCGTATGCGGACTACTACAAACCTTCTCATCGGAAATTTGGCACTTTCAGATTTTTTAGTAGCCGTTATATGTGTGCCGTTTAATTTCCACTATTACCTTCATCAGTCGTGGCCGTTTGGAAAACCTATGTGTGTATTAGTGAGTTACCTTAAGGCGACATCGCTCTATGTGTCCATTAATTCGCTTCTGGCAATTGCTATAGACCGGTAAGTACAAATTGTCCAAACAATGTAATTCAAGACACATCGTTCATGTAAATACTTGAACATGACTTGGGTATTCCGTATGCTGAATTCATTGTGTGTGGTTTTGTTAAAATAAAGTAACTTGGGTTGAGTTTGGGATGTAATATAACGTGGTGCGTTTAATTTACATGTTTGTGCTTTAAAACAAGTAGCTTGTCTAACGTAAACTTACCGTTTTTCGGGTTGACGTGGATGACACTAAATATTAACAAGGCGCAATATCTGCTTGTGTGTGTGAAGGGGGTAGGTGTGTGGTGGTGGTGTGGGGTGTGTATGTGGGAGATGAGGGTAGGGATGTCTTTTTGTTAATGTATTTTTCTTTGTTTAGTACATATTGTTCAGTCCATAAATATTAATTTTGTCAAAACATAAATCAATGTGATAGTAAAAGTGAAAAAAGTGAGAGATATTGGAATTCGTATGTTCATTCACCACATTATGTATGAATGCTTATTTGTTTGTGTGGATGTGCGTATGAATGATCAAAAACACGTGATTTGGCCTATATTCAATAACATTGAGTGACGTTTTGGTGTCTGGTTTGCCGCCAAGAATTTCATATTATACATAACAATTGCCATTTGACAAATGAAACACCATATGTGGTGTGATCAGTGTGAAGTCGGTCATATTTAATTTTCATTTTTGAACATAATTGTATAAAGCATTTGCAAAACTTCAATTTGTAGAAAACCCTATTGTTTATTTTATTTATTATGTTTGGTAAAAAGCACAGGCAATACCATATAGTGCTCAAAGAGCACTAAATTAAAGGGAAGCCCTCATACAAAGCGAACAAAAATAAACTGACAAGCAAAAACAAAAGACAACTATTGGAAGGCTTTAACGGCAGCTTTGAAAGCGGACAATGTGGGACAACAGAAAAATTTTTCCGGTAGCTCATTCCATAACATAGGACCAAGGTGGACGAAATCTCTTTGACAAAGTGTGAGGCGGCTGAAAAGTGGGTAGAGAGATCGGGAATGGTTACATCTTGAGTTTGAAATTGAGCATTTAGTTCCAAAGATAATTATGAACAGTTGAAGTGTTTCCAAAACAATATGCAACAAAAGAAATTACTGTCTTTGTTTGGCTATATCTGAAAATCAATATATCCGACTTCCGCCTTATTTTGCTTCATCACATCACATATTCTTAACACGTTACGGTTCAGGTAAAGATCACGAAGAAATGTGAATTTTATCTTATCCAATCCTATTGGCCAATTCAAGATTTATTAGATTAATTTCCTCCAGAAATATTTCAAATCTTCTCAAACTAGTCTACTTAGGTCTAGTATCACATTCAATCAATTGTTATATTTTTGACGCTATTGGCTGTGATGATTTTGATAATAAAAAGTACCTAAATCCGTGATAAATTGACTAATGGCATTTTGGATAAATCATAAATACAATCCCAAATTATGTCGAATAAAATAGGCTAATCTGATCATCAGAGTTACCTGCAGATATGGATGATTTGATCTTACCAGATTGGTTGGTTATAAAATAATATATCTTGACATTATTGAGTTAGCAGTTGATGTTGATAATGATATAGAATAATAGAAAGGGGAAACTTTGTAAAGAGCAACACATTTTAAAAATCTAGATTACTAAAGAGTACGCGTTTGAAAGTGACGGCATCATCGAACATTCATTACTGTTTTTGCAATGTTTACATATGATATCTTAACTAAAGTGTAAAACCTGCTCTCTTAAAACAGGTTTTAATATGATTATTAGGCTGTCTTCCACTGGAAACCTGTAGCGTTATTCAAAGAATGCTTAAAAGTTCTACAAAGAGTCTTTAGAACAAGGGTTTTGAACAAAAGAAACCCTCGTTTTCTTAGATTCTCCCTACGGGACAAAAAGTTCTAAGTTGCACCTTTTTCTAAGAGTGTATTGACTCACGTGCATTTAACTCAAATCACTAAATAAATACATCATTTTGTGTCATTTAAAAGCACTTATTTCAGGATTTACTTCAGGACATCAAACTAAAGTAATATGGTTTGTTATAGTCAGGAATTGGTAAACAATTTTATCAATGCTTCGTTTTCACACCTGCATCTGAAATATATCGTGCACTTTGTATACAATAACAGCTTCTCCGTAAACACGATAAACGTTAATAGGAAAGATGCAAAGTTAAACTGCAATTTAAAAGGAAATCCAGAAAAGACTTGTACATAAGCTAGGATGCGACGAATCTTGATTTACTAGTTTTACTATGCATATAGAAAGGGTCAGAAGGATCAAACTGGACACAAAAGCAAATGCATCGGGATACGCACTTCATTAGGTTGTATAGACTTACGCAATCTGTTCTATTTAACGGTAAACCATGGATAAATACACAGATAAATCTGAACTGACACGTAGTCGCTGAGCGATGAGCTTTTGGTTTTTAACGAATGAAGTAGAGCATTTCTCCCAACGAAACAAAAGCACAGTATCTCATTGGTCAACAAAATTACTAGTCGCTCAGCTACTAAGCGTTAATTCAGCTTTAAATTGATACCTGACTCTGACTGGTTAACAATATGTACCTGAAACTTCACTATTATGGCCGTTGAAAAATAGATACACATTATTATCTCAATGAAACATTTCGTAATGTAAAATGAAATTAATTTCGACATTTGAATGATTGGTAAGGATAATAATAACAGCCACTTAGCTGACGAAAAAACCTGTTCTACGGGCCCGACCAACCCAGAATACAATTTGCGTTTTGGAGAATTGTTTTGAATTTTGATCCCATGATTCCAAGGATAAAATCATAATAAGATATTGTCCTCTTCGAAATGTAAAATACAGCTGACATACAAAATTAATTATCAACGCTACATATTTTTTTAAAGTCTTTGACACAAACCATTTTAAGACAGATATTATTTATAGATTATAATCTCATTTTTTTATTTGATGTTTTTGATTTCAAAGTTTTCATAGTTCAATTCCAAGAAAAAACTTATACGTTTTCCATACAGTTTCGGCAATCCAGTCTGTTGCCTTTCTCAATGATGTATGCCAATGGATCCTTTATTGGATGGGATGACGTCACCGGAAGATGATGACGCCCTCTGGATCAATTGCTCATAGACGTGACTCTGTTGGAAGCCCCTCGTCGCCGTTTATTAAATAATAACCTCCTATGCAATGTACATTGTAAAGTTAACTAATTTCGACATACAAAATCCTATATTTATTTCAAGGATAATAATACCAACGTCATAAAATTTCTCCAAACGTAACTTGTTTTTACATCAAATTCAAGATTATCTCCTGATTATGTGAATGGATTGGGATACAAATCCATCATTTTCTTAAGGGATTTGTCAAAACATAACCTTACAAAACAATCTTTCAGAATAGTAATATCAACGTCACAAAATTAAATTATACAAACATAACTTGTTTTAAACCAAAATATAGAAATAATGTCCTTACTGTGTAAATACGAAATGGATTTCGATATCTAAATCCTTCCTTTACTTAAGGGTAGTAAAATTAACATCACTGAATGAAATTGGTCCAAATGTAACCTTGTAATTAAATCTTTTAAAAAATCTTACGGAGCATAACTTTTAAAAAGTAATCTTTCATAAACATAGCATAAACCTTTAAAACGTGTTCTTGGTTTCTTGTTTCAGCACAGCGAAGCGCAACTTCAAATTCATACAAAGTGAATACACGATGCGGAAAATATTAAATAAGTGTGCAATGGTCGCTAGCACATGATCCTATTTCTCACTGGTATCTAAATATAAAATTATATCATACGTGAGTTCATAAGTATTTTGAATGTTAACGTTAAGGATATCTTAGGTATGATAAGCAATATTAATTAGCTGCGTAAAAAATATGTGGAGTTTTTTTATATTTTCTAGGCTATTGAATTCTTATATATTAGAGATTGCTATAGATGTGAGATATTTTGTGTCATTATATTCTATAGTTTTATATAAAAATTATGTGAGAAACAAACTAATACACACCTCATACTCACCCCCACCAACACACCCCACACACCATCATAAACACACACCAACCCTCACATCACCCTCCTATCCCACAGTATGAAGTATGCGAATTCTAAAGCACAACATATTCCGTACTCATAAATTGCGTCGATTTTTAAACTTTTGTAAGGAGATATTGGATGGATAGACGCAGACTTGATAAAAATGCAGATATCGTCACCCGCACAAAACTCACATTTTTGCGCAACAGTTCTACAATGTAATTTACGTCACGCTACTCTGTAATGAGGAAACAACAATACCTGATTGGCATTGATTTCACCAGTCAATCTAATTTGACTTGTGTTTGGAGATATTCGTGATATAATTAAATTTAATCTTCTTAAACGGGCTGTGTTTGACATAACTAGGCAAGACGATGTCAGAACCTTGCACGACAGAAAACTAATTAAAAGATGAGTGAAGGTATCAGTCACAAAATTTACCACCCGTTACATTTATATAACACATTCAAGAAGTGTTTGAGATGCTTTACCAGAACAAGATTAAATTACACATAGGTGCGTGATTAAGACATTTGACATTTAAATCAAAGAGTCTCACAAAATGTATTTCTTAATTAAATTTACTATTATATCTCAAGTACCACTTCCAAACATCAATTGGTGCAGTTTGTGTAGCTGCAGTTATTTTCATGAAAGTGCAAGATTCCCTTTGTTTTGCCTAATGTTCTTTCTTTTTGACAATCTTAAGGGGGAATAATACCCTGATTGTCATCAGTACCCCTCTTCTTTTTTTCTTGCAAATTTATGAAGTAAGTACATAAATATGTTCATCACCTCATGTCCTGAACTTATAAAATATAATCTACATACAAAGTACTTTTAAACCATTTTAGTAAGTCATTTTAGCCCTATATATTTTTTGTTTACTGTATCCTAGTAACTCAGATGTGTGTTTCATAACAAACCATAATATTTATTCTATTCAACATGTTCAAGTAGAGTACATGAATAGAATACATTAAATCCTTTGTTATACTCTCTATAAAAAATCTAGTGGTGCATGCAAAATATAACACTGAATAAATTAAATAAACACTTACACATTGGATGCATAGTCATTAGTCAATTTAATACTATAATGTGTTGTTAGGAGAAGAAAAGGCTATAGGTCACCGTATGTCAGGTTATAGGTCAATTGGTTCAGGTCAAATTTAAGCATCAATTTTGAATACACATGTGAGAGTCTTTGATATCATAATGTGGCATAATTTTGATATTCTGTCTTTAATTGGATATATATCGAGAAGTGCAAGGTGGATATACTAATATACCTTGGGATGTAAATGGTGAGTACAATTTAGAATGCCTAGTTGAGATGGATTTCACAAATAAATATAAAATAATTACCAAATTCACAAAAGTTAAACTTACGGAAATACATTTTTATTTCAACATTGCTGTAGTATGGTTGTGGTAACATGTTACCTATGGTTTAATTAGGTTTCAGTGAAATAATGTCGCAAGTTAAAAATACAAAATATAGCTCAACATTGAAAATAGAAGCATTTTAACCAGTTCCTTTTTTGATAGTTGTGGAGCACCAAGTTCATGAAGCCATAAAAGAAATCAGGAACCACTTATTCCCATTTTACATATCAACTTTATTTCCCTAATGTGTTAGCAACACATATCCAAAATTTTAACGAAATCCGTTGATAGTAAGCTTTCCAAAATGAAGTGAATTTAAATCATCAGTTGGCTTCTACCTTTAAAAGCATGTAAGCTACGTTGATACCGATGCCACCAATAAAACGAGAAGATTTGCCCCTTCATTTTGCATACCACTTTGTCCAATTTTATTTTGTAATTTCTTCACAATATGCAAAAAAATGCAAAAAAATCAATGGGTGTAGTACCCCCTTAACGTCGAAAGACTGCGTTTTGGCCTTTCACTGTAATCCTCCATGTATATGTGACTGACAGATGTGGCATGTTTATCAGAAGAATATTATCACTGTGATAAAAGTTTCAACAACCACCTGATAGCAAGTATTGCTAGGATTATCACTAAAAATGTTGGAAAATAGAAACAAATATAAAATGCATTACCCACCCGAAAATGAATCAATCCTACGCGACGCGAACGCGAGCGAAACACTGCGCGTAGTACTCGGGGTGCACAATATTAAGGTTACTGAACGCGTATTACTTATTGGGAGAGAAATTAGACAAAATAATGCACGCGCGCTGATGTTGATGCGTCTAATGCACGAGCCCCGAATTCTCGAGCAATAAGTGATACAAGTTTATTAATCTACTCCATACACGAGAAGAAAAAAACACGTGATTTTTACTTTTTTTATGTAACAAATTATCACTAAAAATGTTGGAAAACAGAACAAGCTTCAACCCGCCCGAAAAATGAATCACTCCTTCGCGACACGAACGCGCGCGAAACACTGCGAGTAGTACGCGGAGTGCACAATATACACAATCAATGCATGTTTCGTACTTTTCTAACAGCTTTTCTGCTTAGCTACTTTGATATAGGAGTGTATGAAACACAATCAATGCATGTTTCGTATTTTTGTAACATTTGCTCTGATTAGTTCTCACGATCTAAGAGTCTATGAATGCTGTATGGTATTCGAAAATGTGAAGGGGATAACGGAATATATGATATAATCTTCGAAACAACCAGGTAATTATGCAGATGTTGCTATTTTAAGAATAACCTTTCTATTGTTAAAAGCAGCATGAGATTAGGTAAGTTAGATTTGAATATAAAAAGACACATTTTCTAAACGTTTAAATACGTCGTCAATACAAATGAATACAATAAACAATACAAAAAACTGAATTTATGTAACGCCTTAGCATAAGTATGAACAAAGTGCTTTGAAGAAAAAACGGATGCGATATAGTCAATACTTTGTCTACTCTGCGGTAATTCTATCTGAAAGTGTTTTAACACTTAAAATGAAAAACAAAATCAAAATCAAATTCGAAAAATGTCTTTGTAATAAACAATTCTAATCCATGGATACGTACTTCAGTATAACTGCATTATTTCCTCGGGCAAGGAATAAAGTGATTGTGATGCTTCAAACCATTGTCGCTTTTAGGCTTAAAGTCTTCTAAATTAATGCAGATCAATTGTCTTTCTTGTTTAATGTTCAAGTAGAGAATCATTTATAAGTGGGTGTTGTAATATCTAGAGGCAAAACAAATGTAATCAAACATCATAAAAGCAACACAACAACTCAAGGTTAAACAAGTCTTCTTGCAGATAGTATTGAGCCGACGAATATGATATGGATTAACAATATTTATGATTGTTAGGTCATAGACCTTCTGCTCATGATCTCTCTAAAATGTTTTATTTGGTTGTCAGCGCAAACGTGAAGTTTGACTTTGTTTCATCTGATTTGGCTTGAAAATGTTAGAACATCCAAAGGCTAAGCAAGGAGAACAATTTTCATGACTTTAAATTAAATTGGCAGACGTAAGCTGTTTTTACAGTGCATTCATGTAAGATGTATTTCACTTATAAGAACGCGTTCAAGACAACTTTGAATTCTCTATGTGGTTTAATCTTTGTCTAATTCTTCAATTTAGTACAGGAAATAACTGAGCAAAAGGGATATATTCCGGAGTAACGCATGATTAAAAATGAACTGTACTGAACCATGAAACAAAATGCATATGACATCTTGTGGATTCCGAACAGGTGGATGCATGTTAACTATGTAAAATATATGATGCTGCTGATATGATAGTTTTTATCCATATGGGGTTGAAAATGTACTTTTAAAATATTTAAACAAGGTAATTACCGGCCAATATTAAACTTAAAATCTAAAAGCAATGTAATCGTCATAGTTGCTGCAAAACCAGAAAACCAATAATATCGGTGAATTGATTTGAATATTATGGTCATATACCACTATTATGGGCGATACATGGAAATACGACAAGGAACTACTTGTTTGCGTGGCGTAAAAGACTGCTTTAAAATCACTGAATTCATTGCATGACAATCTAATTGTAACTGTCAGCTTCGAGTGCGCACTGCCATTTACGGTTCAATGCGTTAAAACAAGAAAAGTCTCAGGTTAACCTGTGTTGAGTTTTTGATCATTTGGCATCAAAATCAAAAGTCCGCCCAAAATTAGCCATTTCCCATTGAAAACTGCGTAATATATAGTTAGTGGTATTGAACCATATGGGAACAAAAATCACACAATCCTGATTATCTTTTTGAAACGCATACATTCGGTGGCAGCTTCATATGTGATTCATACTAAAACAGATGGGATAGAATGACTTGGGTTAGTACAATCCTAATTGAGTGAGATGGAAGTCCTGACTTGAGTTGTTCAATCTACAGCTCAGATTATTTATAGGTTAATAAACGCGTTTTACTTATTGGGAGAGAAATTAGACAAAATAATGCACGCGCGCTGATGTTGATGCGTCTAATACACGAGCCCCGAAGGGGGTAGTGCATTAGACGCATGAACATCAGCGCAAGTGCATTATTTTGTCTAATTTCTCGACCAATAAGTAATACAAGTTTATTAATCTATTTCATACACGAGAAGAAAAAAAAACCGTGATTTTTTACTTTTTTATAAAACAAATTAGCACTAAAAATGTTGGAAATAGAACCAAATTTAAATGCATCAACCCTCCCGAAAAATGAATCAATCCTACGCGACGCGAACTCGCGCGAAACACTGCGCGTAGTACGCGGAGTGCACAATATACACAATCAATGCATGTTTCGTACTTTTCTAACAGCTTTTCTGATTGGCTGCTTTGATATATGAGTGTATGAATTATCTATATTGAAGTGGAAACACGAATAGCTACACGAGTCACAATTTTACGCTAAGTGGTTTAAGTGACAATTAATTCAAAATAGCAAAATAATAGGTCCTTTTAGAGCTTTTGGTAGTATAGGTAAATAGTTGTAAATTATACAGAAGTTTGCTACATAACAGCCTACTATAGAGAGTGGGATAGTCATTGCAACAGGAAAGTGACAAAAAAGATCAGAAATAAATGTAGCGTACATGTACTTCTTATAAATAAATAGATAAATAAATAAATAAATAAATAAATAAATAAATAAATACATAAATAAATAAATAAATAAATAAATAAATAAATAGAATTATAGTGGGATTATAATTCTTTATGATTGTGCTTCAGTAATCCATTTACTTGTACGGAAACAAGTGATTTTTATATTTGAAAGCACTGCCACTAACTTGGCTTTAAATCACACTTCGAATACTTCGTACAACTTTTGTTTGGGTGTTGTATGCTTCTTCCCCAACTAACTGGTAAAATATGTAATCAAACTTAGCATCAATAACTAAAGGTCTAACATCAGATATACCCATATGTTTTATTTACCAGTTGAAAGCATGTTTCAAGGTCAATATCGACCTCCATCTCAATCAACTCCATCCTCTTTAATTGAGGTTGTCAGCTCAGAGAAAACGTTTCATTTGATTTCATCACATTTGTGTATGTCACATCCGTGTTTACATTAGATGTACTTGTCTAAGAGGTAACTCACTCATTTCAGAATTGCACGGCACAAGAGTATGAGAAACGAATGCGAAACTATATGTTCTTTGCAAAATGGCATATTAAAACCTAATCGAGTGCAAATATATTGTGTCATGAAGTCAAACGACATATAAATAAGCCAAAAGGTACAATGGAAGACAATTGTGATTTTTACATAAATGTTATTTGGCCGTTGTTTAGTCACTCTACAGGCAATTATGTAAAGTAATGTAATTACTGTTTAGCCCTGCAAGAAATTATAAAATAATGAATTTAACCATGTTTCTGTGTTCTGCTCTAGCAGATATAACACCGTATATACAAGGCTTGTTATCTCAGTAGTTCACTGAGTATACAATCACAACAAAAAATCACTTTTGCCTTCTGGATTATTTTTGTGACTTAAAGCGCCTGAAATATCCACGATTAAAATCAATTGCCTTGTACTGAAACTAGATTTGTTCTATGTAAATTATTAAATATAATAATATTTGCATTATTCGTTATTGAATGATGGCCAGAAGAAACAGACATAAAACTATATATTTAATTTTATCAGAGGACATGAGTAACGATTGTGTAAAACCCCATCGCAATGCGATAAAAATAACTCTTAAGTCATAAGAGTTTTGTTTCCAGGAACATAGATGACACAATGAGTTTAAAAACTCCATTATGCCAGCAGCCTTGTAAAAACTCCCCCAACATTGACATGTGCAGTTGTACCCTTATTGTGTAGTTTTCAGTCTTGTCTTATCAGGGTATGTTAACACATCTATTCACTCAGAACGCTACTCACCATCCTCTATTGTTATGCATAGTCGTGTTAAAAGTCGATCGATACATGTTGAAATCAGCACAATTCAGAGATACACCCTTTTGCTTTGAAATTAGTTTTCTCTGTAAAAAAAAACCAATAATTTTTTTCAGTGATGTCGGATAAATACATGGTGCTTGGATATACCTTTTTTTGTAAACGGAGGGTGGTCATACATTGCAAATTGCGTTTATTTGCGAACCGCGAAAGACGAGTGACCGCTAGTGATATGAAATCCAGACCTGGTTGTTTTGAATAGAGCAACTAACTTGGATTGTAATACGGAACCTATATTTTATTATCAGCATAATTGCTAGTATTTATAACGGAGCCTTCAGAGACAAGACCTAATTCTTACAAGACACAAATTGTATAAAAGTATGGATTTAAAAGCTACCCTGACCAAACAGAAGTTGTAATAATGCACAATTATTACAAAGTTTGACAGTTTCCCAAAAGACAAGATTGTAAAGACACTGAAGGCAAAGATATGTTTCTCGTCTCAACTTACTAACATAGATGACAAATTGAGTGAAAGAAAACATTATGCCAGCAGCGTTGTAAAAACTCTCCCAACATTGGCATCTGACGTTTTACCCTTCTTATATCGTTTTCGGTCTTGTCTTACCAGGGTATGTATAGTACACCTACTCTCTTTACAAAAATACAAAAGTCTGATTTTAAGTTATTTACTTTTTCTGATTTACCGAATCATTGATAGTGCCTCAAACTAACCAAAATAGCCTTTATAAGACACCGACGTGACTCTTTACAAAGCTCTTTGAACAAGTTCATTAGGAATGTTGATTTTAACTGTGAATTTTGTTAATTTTGAACAATTCCTACTAAAAACGAATTAAGCGATTGCCCCACGTTTTAGTGACGTTTCACTAGTGGTTTCATCAGACTGGCAACTTATCACATCTGACGGTTTCCTTTTATGGGTAACAGGAAGCACCGTAGAGGTCGTGATGAGTTGGTCAAAGATGTTATTGAGTGCGTAGGCCCCCTCGTCCTTGTTTAGTATGTTATGTCCTTTGCTGTAGGAACTGGAGGAACATTGGTGAAACTGGCCGTCCCTTCGGTACTCGACTTAAAGAGCACCAAAAAGGGGTGGAGAAATTTGAATCCAGACCATTCACACGTGCAAATCGGAAATCATCTGTCACAGACATTCACAAATCTGCCAAAACTAATCATGTGGCCTCTACAAATCACCCCTTTAATTGGGAGGACTCTACAGTCATTGATCAAAGAAGCCATTTGAATCAGCAGAAAAGGACATGACCTGCTTAACAAGGACGAGGGGGTCTATACGCACTCAACAACATATTTGACCAACTCATCACGCCCTATATTACCCATAAAATAAAAGTCAGATTTGATGAGTTGCCAGTCTGATGAAGCCACCAGTGTAGTGGTAAAATTCACTAAAACGTGAGTCAATCACTTTCGTTTAATAGGAATTGTTAAAAATAAACAAAATTCACAGTTTTACAAAGCTGTTACCATTCCAGGGTTATTCATCTGAGACAGCATGGAGTAAAACATAAAATTGGTAACGATGTCACATATTGTTGATGTTGTTTATTTGAATGAATTCATGTTACAAACTTTGATTTAATACAGCCCCTAGAGACATTTCATTTTTCAACTTTCAATAGCTCATTTGACGTGTCGAGGCCCTGACTAAAATAAATCCCGAGAACATAACCCACCACTTACTAATTTTCCTTTGCTCGTTCTATCAAAATAAAAAATGCAAATCAAAATAAAGCGTTACCTATATATTGGTGAGACTGCAGAGGTAATAATCATGGGGCCAAATTTGAGTCATTTGGTTCTTAAAAGTTAAAGTGACTCAATTCCCCTTTACGGCTGTGGTGTAAGGCAGACATGACATTTTGATTTGAAATTGACGTAGACTACGTCACGTACTTGATGAAATCAGGCACAAAGGATCTTACTAAAGTAGCATTTCATGTTTTAAGATACGATATATATCTTGAGGTTCGACATTCAGATATGTAGGATTATTGATAATTTAGATTTAAAAATAGCCTACTACCTGGTCCAAAATAGATTCTTTCAAGCCGACTCACACCTTGGGCATAGAGCTTGATATTTGTAGTATATTGAAAGACTATATTTGTTTGGAAAATAATATCATATGAAATCCAGTCCTGGTTGTTTTGAATAGGAAGTATTCAAATTTTTTCTTACATACCTATATTTTATTATTAGCATTATTGCTATAGTAGTTGTAACGGAGCCTTCAGAGACAAGACCTAATTCTAAAGGCCCAAGTTGTAGAAATTCATGGTTTCAATTCCCCAAACGGTACAGAAGTATGGATTTAAAAGCTACCCTGGCCGAACAGATTTTGAAACAGTAACAATTACAAAGTTCGGCAGTTTCCCAATAGACAAGATTGTAACGACACTGAAGGCTAAGATATGTTTCTCAAGTCAACTTACTAACTTTACATATAATCTTCTTTGTGATATAATATACGAGATAATATTACAATTACTTCAGATTTATATTTTTTATATTGAGTTTGATGTATCACTGATATTTTATTACGAAACCTATTTATATATTGAAAAAACGGACTAAAGATGAATGAATCGCGTTTTCAGAACATTCAGAATATTTCCTTTTAATAAAAAACACCTAAAAGGCATCTAAAACGCATGCGTCTGCAAATGCACCTCCGATATAAGAATCGTTCAATAATACACACATGAGAAGCAAACATTTCAATATCTTTGATAAATATCAGGAAAAACTATAATACTTGGTACTGTATATTCTTTTTAAACCCTGGTGTTAAGCTTATGTGTGAAATGTAGGCTTCTAGTGTAAGATTATCGATTTTTATAGGCTTCAGCTTTACCCGTGAGCTTTTTTGGTGTCAATGTTTTTGCTTTTAAAAATAACATAATTCGCTAAGGAAAGATATTTCCCAACTTTCTAAAGCACATCAAGATTTTGCTTTTTAAAATAACATAATTCGCTAAGGAAAGATATTTCCCAACTTTCTAAAGCACATCATAATAGGGCTGTAATAGTTTTGTCATGATTTTGGTTTTGATTGCACCATTTGCAATTCCGACCACCAATTTGGTCAAAATCAACCTGTCGATGGATGATTTTGGAAGCCATAATAAAATATCGATTATTTCTACTGGTTATATTAATTTTATTAGAAATGTTAACACATATTCGTATTTTTGTTATGTGATATCAAGGTGAGACATTTATAAGTTGTGTGAAAGTAGTTTTTAGTATTTGAGCGTACAGTTACTTCCCCCCTCATCTGAAGCTCCGGAGCAATATCTGAAATCTTTTGGTCATTCAGCGTACCGGTTTCAGATAATATGGCTATGAAGTGGCAGTTCTAAGGAGAAAAATACATAACAGTGAATAATAGAAATGGGCACTAGAATTTTATGTACACTTCATTCCATTTCAATCATACAATATAGGCCAGATAAAATAGGTAGACATCGTCACCCACACCAACAGCACATTTTTGTTCTATAATGTAATGTACTTCTATGCTACTCTGTACCAAGGTTAGTTTAAATAACAGCACCTGATTGTCATTGATTTCAACAGTCAATACTTGACTTGTGATTAGATATATCTGTGATACAAATCTGTGATTAAATTAAATCCTCTCAAACGAGTTATATTTAATATCATGACATTATAAGGTATCTACCATACAACTGCCTATAAACTTGACGTAACTAGGCAAGATGATGTCAGAACCTTGTACGGCAGAAAACCAATTAAAAGATGATTGAAGGCATCAACCGGAAAGTTTCCCACCAGTTATATTTATATAAAGTTACAAATAGGTGCGCGATTAATAAGAAACTTAAAATTTAAATCACATAGTGGTCAAAATTACTAAATTACTGACAAATGAAGGTTTATTTTTCTGATATTATTTAATGCAGTTTGTGTAGTTATTTTCACAGAAGTGCAAGTGGAAGACTCATTTTCTGGTGGACAATCCTTGAGCAAGGATGACGTTTTTCAATGTCATGTACCTCGTTTTGAGACAAGAAAAAAGCCATTTTCAATGTTCTACCCTGCAATATGATGTTCACCTTTCAAAGAATATATTTTTGCGCCGTCAGTTTTGTCCTTGTTTTTAAAAAGTAGTTGTTACACTTACCGGTGTTATACACGTAGCTGACACCGTAACTGGAAAAAGATAACAGTGCTTGCGTCCCTGTATACAGTAAAAACATCGGATACTCTTTGTTACTCGGAAATGGTATCTATTTATACGCTATTATCTTGAGAATGCTCTTGTAAAACTAGGATGGTTCAGGGAAGAGCATTTTGAGCAGCCTTGATAAGCTTTATCAAAATGAAAGCGTTACAACTTGTATACGAGAACGAGAAGGATATAAATAATCCACGCAACCATGGCAACTATCAAGTAAACTTTATTGTCAAATTGAAGTATACGTGACATAAATCGCCATCTTATTCCTTGATAATTTGAAGCAGGTCTTTGACAGGTCTACTTCAGTCCGTCCCACAGATTTATTGAAATAGTGGCTGAGTAAGGATTTGCTACACTAGCGGTATTCAGATGTACAGGTGATCAGATAATGAAATATCTTGTACTTCTCGTAAAAGAATTGTTTCAAGTAAACAATAGTTTTCTATTATATTATAAAGAAAAGAATAACATATTTGAGAAATAAACGCGGAAAAGGGTCCTGAAGTACATTTGTTTAAATAGCCCGGATGTCATATAGTGGTTCTAACTTCATAGTATGATCACGAATTCTAAGGCTTGGTTTTTAGGGTTAGAGCGTAGGGTTATTGTTAGGGTAAGGGTTAGGGTTAGGTATATAAAAAATTCACGATGTTCACATTAAGGTTAGACCTGAAAGTGTAATTTAAATGAGTGGTTGTACTTCAGTATAACCGCTTTATTTCCTCGGGCAAGGAATTTATAATGTGACAAAGATTTGTAGCTTTTAGGCTTTTAAAGTCTCCAAAATTAAGTAGAGAATCATTTATAGTGGGTGTTATATATACCTAAATGTGAACTAATGTAATCAAACAAGCAATATCTGAAGGTCAAACGTGTCTTTTGGATACTGATCAGACGAATATGATAGATACACTACATGTTAGCCAGTAGGAATCGATGATTGTTAGTTCATAGACCTGTTCATTGACTCTCTAAAGATGCCTTTGATTGTCAGCGCAAATTTAAAGTTTGACTTTGTTTCTGATTTGGTTTCAAAATGTTTTAACAACCAAAGGCAGAGCAAGGCAACAATTTTCATGACTTTGAATGAAGTTGGCAGACATCGGTTACTAGTAAGCTGGTTTTACAATATATTCATGTCAGATGTATTTCAATTTTAAGAACTTGATCAAGACAACTATGTTGCAGAATTCATTCCTCAATTTAGTAGAGTAACGGAACAAAAGATATTTCCGGAGTAACTCATCATCATAATAGAGCAGTAGGAAACATGTGCCAAAATAAATGTGACATTTTTGAGATTGCCAATAAGTTTATGCACAACAAATTACACGGCTCATATGTTTCAAGAAAGCGAAGGGAAAAGGGTACCTGCTTTCAGTAATGATTTAGTAATAGAATTAAAATTTCACTTTATTTGAATCCGAAATATTTCTGATCTAAATGATATAAATCCAGATTGGTTTTATGTTGTTTGAACATTCGTTATGACTCTCCAATGATTTGCATCTTTGTACTTACGTGAGCAGAAAACATGTTGTCGTCTTGGTAATGTAATAAAGTACTTTACCTTCATCATCCATCGTTCCAAGAGGTGGACGAACTGCTATATAACCTATATCTTGAAGAATCTAAAACACGGATGAGTTTTATCTTCGAGTAGAAATCTACATTGCAACTTTTCTACTATCTTTCTACAATCATGATTTTTCTGGATATGGTGTTGTGCATTCAATAATTGAAATGGATAACAGTGTTGATGAGTTCAGACTAACAATGGAATACTTTGGCAGAGAATATGAATTAAACAATTTGGATCCGTTGGACTCATATAATGCAAGCTTCTCTAATAATCCGTATGATTATCCTGATGATTATGATTTTCCTGAGACTACCAATTTTCCTCATGTCCATATAGCCGTGAAATCTGTACTGGCACTAAGTTACACGTTAATGATGGCCATTTGTGGCATTGGTAATCTATTACTTTGTTACGTTGTCTATAGGTTCCGGCGTATGCGGACTACTACAAACCTTCTCATCGGAAATTTGGCACTTTCAGATTTTTTAGTAGCCGTTATATGTGTGCCGTTTAATTTCCACTATTACCTTCATCAGTCGTGGCCGTTTGGAAAACCTATGTGTGTATTAGTGAGTTACCTTAAGGCGACATCGCTCTATGTGTCCATTAATTCGCTTCTGGCAATTGCTATAGACCGGTAAGTACAAATTGTCCAAACAATGTAATTCAAGACACATCGTTCATGTAAATACTTGAACATGACTTGGGTATTCCGTTAGCCTTGATCAAGTCTTCCTCCTTACTTTTTCTCTATTCATGCTCTTCTTTAGGACCAATGGTCGAAGTATCATATACTGGACTCCCTAAGATTTTTAGTCAGGTCACTTGAGAATTTTTGTATACCTTGTGGGCATGGCTGCATTTTGCTCAAACACTACCCCTGCAGTGCACAGTATGCCTGGGGTAAAGTATGATAAGAAAGTCCACTATCTGGCAATTCAAATGTCAAATAGATTTTCACAAAGTGATGATGGTAAATAATTATTTCGAAAAAATAGATAACTTCAAAACTTTGCAAAGAAATAGAAATTTTTGGAAGATGTGGCAAAGCTTCCATGAATTTTACATTCACAAGTATGGACGCCAAAGGACTTGAAACAAGTCTAGTATTCCGTATGCTGAATTCATTGTGTGTGGTTTTGTTAAAATAAAGTAACTTGGGTTGAGTTTGGGATGTAATATAACGCGGTGCGTTTAATTCACATGTTTGTGCTTCAAAACAAGTAGCTTGTCTAACGTAAACTTACCATTTTCCGGGTTGACGTGGATGACAACTTTAGATATTAACAAGGCGCAATATCCGCTTGTGTGTGTGAAGGGGGTAGGTGTTTGGTGGTGGTGTGGGGTGTGTATGTGGGAGATGAGGGTAGAGGTGTCTTTGTGTTAATGTATTTTTTTCTTTGTTCAGTACATATTGTTCAGTACATAAATATTAATTTTATCAAAACGTAAATCAATGTGATAGTAAAAGTGAAAAAAAAATAGAGATATTGGAATTCGTGTGTTCATTCACCACAATATGTATGAATGCTTATTTGTTTGCGTGGATGTTCGTATGAATGATCAAAAACACGTGATTTGGCCTATATTTAATAACGTTGAGTGACTTTTAGGTGTCTGAATTGCCATAAGACAAATGGTGTGATCAAGCAAAATCAGTGTAAAGTCGCATATTTAATTTTCATTTTTAAACATAATTTTATAAAGCATTTGCAAATCTTCATTTTGTAGAAAACACTATTGAAATTGAGTATTTAGTTCCAAAGATATGAACTCACCCCTTAACACGTTACAGCCAAAGATCACGAAGAAATGTGAATTTTATCTTATCCAATCCTATTGGTCAATTCAAGATTTATTAGATTAATTTCCTCCAGAAATGTTTCAAGTTTTCTCAAACTAGTCTATCTAGGTCTAGTATCATATTTAATCAATTGTTATATTTTTGACGCTATTGGCTGTGATGATTTTGATAATAAAAAGTACCTAAATCCGTGATAAATTGACTATTGGCATTTTGGATAAATCAGAAATACAATACCAAATTATGTCGAATAAAATAGACTAATCTGATCATCAGAGTTACCTGCAGATATGGATGATTTGATCTTACCAGATTGGTTGCTTATCAATTAATATATCTTGGCACTACTGAGTTAGCAGTTGATGTTGATAATGATACAGAATAATAGAAAAGGAAAACTTTGTAAAGAGCAACACATTTTAAAAATCTAGATTGCTAAAGTGTACGCGTTTGAAAGTGACGGCATCATCGAACATTCACTGTTTTTGCAATGTTTACATATGAAATCGTAAGTGTAAAACCTGCTCTCTTAAAACAGGATCTAAAATGGTTATTAGGCTGCCATCCACTGGAAACATGTAAGGTTATTCAAATAATGCTTAAAAGTTCTCTAAAGAGTCTTTAGAACAAGGGTTTTGAACAAAAGAAACCCTTGTTTTCTTAGATTCTCCCTTCGGGACAAAAAGTTCTAAGTTGCACCTTTTTCTAAGAGTGTATTGACTCACGTACATTTAACTCAAATCACTAAATAAATACATCATTTTGTGTCATTAAAAAACATTTATTTCAGGATTTACTTCAGGACATCAAACTAAAGTAATATAGTTTGTTATAGTAAGGAATTGGTAAACAATTTTTATCAATGCTTCGTTTTCACACCTGCATGTGAAATATACTGTGCACTTTGTATACAATAACAGCTTCTCCGTAAACACGATAAACGTTAATAGGAAAGATGCAAAGTTAAACTGCAATTTAAAAGGAAATCCAGAAAAGACTTGTACATAAGCTAGGATGCGACGAATCTTGATTTACTAGTTTTACTATGCATATAGAAAAGGTCAGAAGGATCAAACTGGACACAAAAGCAAATGCATCGGGATACGCACTTCATTAGGTTGTATAGACTTACGCAATCTGCTCTATTTAACGGTAAACCATGGATAAATACACAGACAAATCTGAACTGACACGTAGTCGCTGAGAGATGAGCGATTGGTTTTTAACGAATGAAGAAGGACGTTTCTCCCAGCGAAACAAAAGCACAGTATCTCATTTGTCAAAACAATTGCTAGTCGCTCAGCTACTAAGCATTAATTCAGCTTTAAATTCGCACCTGGCTGGTTAACAATATGAACCTGAAACGAACTATATGTGGCCGTTAAAAACAGATACACATTGTTATCTCAATGAAATATTTTGTAATGTAAAATGAAACTAATTTCGATATTTGAATCCTTGTAAGGATAATAATAACAGCCACTTAGCTGACGAAAAACCCCTGTTCTACGGGCTAGACCAACCCAGAATTTGCATTTTGGAGATTTTTTTTAAAATTTGGCTAAAATCATGTAAAATCATCCCTTTTGGGGCATATAAAAATGTTTGCAAAAACTCATCAGATATTCTCAGATTTTGGTGACATTTAAGGGTAATTTTAGCCCCCATACTTGAAAAGACATTTTGAAACCTAAATCATTTACTGACCGGCACAGACATAAATAAAATAATTTATATACTTCATTAATATATTCTTGTTCATTGATTGGTTAAAAGTGGATCACATGACCAAAAATAGTTCTACAGTACTCCTATCCGTAAATAGTACCTCTAAGCCCGTAAATAGTATACAAATATTGACTGCTATGAGGGGCATGGTTAAAATTATAGGCCCAAGGTGATCTCAAAACCATGACTATGCCCCGAGGCATAGCCGAGGGGCATAGTCATGGTTTTGAGATCACTGCGGGCCTATAATTTTAACCATGCCCCGAATATAAAGCAGTCAATATTTGTTTTATCTCGAATAATATAGATTCTTGTCATATGATTGGTTAAAAGTAGGCTTATTTGGTAGCAATTTGAGTTATAAACATGGTATAGCTTAGGTCAGGCCTAGGCTATACCATAAGCTTAGCCTAGGCTAGGCTAGGCCATACCAATTAATACTGCTTAAAAGCAAAGAAAGGTATAAGCTTACTTACCGAAAGTGTAAAGGTATTCCATCCATCCAATGTTAAAATAACCATGTCAAAAGTTCAAACATCAAAGTTTAAAGTTTCATGGGTAAATCCAAGAGTAAAAGTTTCATGGGTAAATCCAAATTCCAATGCCGAACTTCAATTTTATAAACATGTAAAATGGTAAACAACAATTCCAAGTTTGAAAGTCAAGCCCAATGATCAATGGCAACATATATACAAAGTACAATGTAGTCTACTTGTTGTATATTTTAACAACACAGTGTTGAAAGTTAAACTGCGTTGCCTTCTCTTCCACTTGACTGTTGGTGCTTATGTTTACTGGAATAGTCATTTGTTTGGGAGACTTGCCAATATCCCGCAGAACCTGATCTATCAGTTGAAGCTCATTGTCTTGGCTTTGGCTGCTTGACATGGGGTCTAAGATTAAGCAGCTTGAAGCATCAAATGAACTTGTTGAGGGGATTACTGGAGACTGTGGACGTGGATCGATTACTGCAGCTATGGCATTGCTCATCTCCACTTTTTTAGCTTCACTGGTTCTCGCGTAGTTTTTGATACTAGCCTCTGAATGGTGACCCGACACTGTCATGATATCGCGACTGGTAAATCCTGCAGTGTCGAGTGTCGTGATGCTGGTGGCCCGCAAACAGTGGTTGGTGTATGTGCGTGAACAATTTGCTCTCAGGGAAACGTTCTTCACCTTGTCACCGAGTGTGTTTTTCCCCAATGGTGAATTATTATACCATGGCTCAGAATCATTATCAGGTGCAAAGATCTTTGGCCGTTGCCAGAAGCTTTTGCAGGCAGGGTTAAGCTTCTCTTTGTACATCATGAACGATGAAACAGGGCATCTTGCGTTGCCAGGTTTTTCCATCATAATTCCTCCTTGGCTTTTTTCTGTGTCATTTTGGCGATTATTTTTTGTTTGAGTGTCTCGAAGAGTGATGAAACGTTTACCTCCCTCCTCATGTTCTTCAAATCTCTCCAATGTCATCTCTCGCAAATTTTCTCTCCCTCGGTTGCAGAAATACAGCATGACGTCAAAAAATACCTTATCTTGTAGGCCTAGTGGAGTAGCCGAATGAAAGTCGAATGAATCTTGAATTCTTGCCATATCGTCTCCCGGTATCGGCTGCTTGTGGTGTATTTCTGCTTTGCCTTCCTTCTTCAAGGTGGCAGCAAATGATTTAAACACACGCGAGGAATTGTTAAAATCGGCATGCTTTATAATGTCAACTTTGTTCGCGGAGTTAAGGAAGTGACGTTGGAGGCCAAACCTGATCGCAGACATAGACTTCTTGCTATACTTGGTACCGTTTTGCTGACGTGAGGATGCATACAATTTAGCGAGAATATCATCCAGCGTCGAATTCGGCAGTTGATGTACCGTTGTTAGATCCATTTGTGTCGCTGCGAGGTAGTCCTCGAATATTTTTGTGGCATATTTGACCTGCTTCTTTGTATTGTCGCTATCCGCCGATTCTATGATATCTTGTAAGCTGTCATCATCGACGAGAGCAAACCGAGGTTGAGATTGGGCCATGTTTTAGCCGGTTTTTGATCGTATTTAATTCCAGCACAGGCTATGGTCGAGCGTCGTCTGTAGGTAAAAAAATCATTGCACTGATCCATCTCTGCCACAGTCGTAATGTCACACTTGACCATGACGCATTGTAAACAGCGATATTATTCAATCGAGAAGAAGCGACTAGTCATTAAAAAAGACTATTCCCGGGAATAGCCTTTTAAAAAAAGACTATTGCCCGGGGAATAGTTCAGTTTTTACGTAATTCTTCAAAAGGAGGGCATAGCTAATTCAATGACTGCACTTTTAACCAATCAGATGACAGGAATCTATATATGAGGTATATAATATTTTCAATGTCCCGGATGAGCCGTAAATAGTACTTCCAAGCCGTAAATAGTGCTTTTGACCATGCCTTCCGCGTGCGCGCATTCGATGCGACGGAACAGTTCACGCACGCGAAACTGCCAAAGCGTGATTTCGCGCTACCGTAATTGGTTAACCCGATTTTAGCGTATTCGATTTTTTTGAAGGATAAAATATATGTTGTGCTTAAATTGGTCCTGCTGTTCACTCAGAATAGAAGCTGGAGAGTCAAAACGTCAAATAATTTTCTTTTAACCAATCAATGTACAAATGAAGTATATAAAACAAATATATACTGCCTTTATTCGAAGTTCTGGTTAAGACTATGGGAAAATAGTACTATTGATCTCACCTCGGGCCCATAGTTTTAACCAGAACCTCTCATGGCAGTATATATTTGTATAATATTAGCGTCACAGAAATGGGTTAAAACATATATTCTTATCATCTCCTTTTATAAATGAAGCTATAATTTTGACATTAAAATCCTGTATTGATTTCAATAAGATATTATCCTCTTCGAAATGTAAAATACAGCTGATATATAAAACTAATTATCAACGCCACATAATGAAAGTCTTAGATTATAATCTTATTTTTTTATTTTTTTTTATTTCAAAGTTTTCATAGTTCAATTCCAAGAAAAAACGTTTTCCATACAGTTTTGGCAATCCAGTCAGTTGCCTTCCTCAATGGTGTATGCCAATGGATCCTTTATTGGATGGGATGACGTCATTGGAAGATGATGACGCCCTCTGGATCAATTGGTCATAGACGTGACTCTGTTGGAAACCCCTCGTCGCCGTTTATTAAATAATGATCTCCTATGCAATGTACATTGTAAAGTTAACTAATTTCGACATACAAAATCCTGTATTTACTTCAAGGATAATAATACCAACGTCATAAAATTTCTCCAAACGTAACTTGTTTTTACATCAAATTCAAGATTATCTCCTGATTATGTAAATGGATTGCGATATAAATCCATCATTTTCTTACTGGATAGTAATATCAACGTCACTGAATAAATTTGTCAAAACATAACCTTTTAAAATAATCTTTCAGAATAATAATATCAACGTCACAAAATTAAGATTATAGAAACATAACTTGTTTTAAACCAAATATAGAAATAATTTCCTTACTATGTAAATACGAAATGGATTTCGATATCTAAATCCTTCCTTTACTTAAGGGGGTACTACACGTTCAATTGGTGGCATCAGTATCAATGACGCGTACATACTTCTAATGGTATAAGCCAAAAAGTGGTACATCACTGATGTTTTAAATTCACCTCATTTTGGAAAGCTTACTATCAACGGATTTCGTTAAAATTTTGGATATGTGTTGCTAACACATTAGGGAAATAATGTTGATATGTAAAATGGGAATAAGTGGTCCCTGATTTATTTTATGACTTCATGAACTTGGTGCTTCACAACTATCAAAAAACGAACCGGTTAAAATGCTTCTATTTTCAATGTTGAGCTATATTTTGTATTTTGAACTTGCGACACTATTTCACTGAAACTTAATTAAGCCATAGGTAACAAGTTACCACAACCACACTACAGCAATGTTGAAAAAGATTGTATTTTTGTCACCTATACCACCATATTAGGTAGTTTTCCGTAAGCTTCATTTTTGTGATTTTGGTAACTATTTTATATTTATTTATTTATTTATTTACCCAATCCATCTCAACTAGGCAATCAAAATTGTACTTTAGTATATCCACCTCACACATTTCCATTATATATCCAGTGACAGACAAAATATCAAAATTGATGCCTCATTATGACATGCATGATATCACAGACTATCACATGTATTCAAAATTGATGCCTGAATTTGACCTGAACCAATTGACCTATAACCTGACCTTTGATGACCTTATAGCCTTTTTAATCTCTTTTCCTAACAACACATTATAGAAGATACATACATGGTGTAGTATTAAATTGTCTATGTGGAAGGCGTATTTAATTTATTCAGTGTTATAATCAGTGAGTACATTTCTATAGATAGTATAACAAAGGATTTAATGTATTCTATTCATGTATTCTACTTGGACATGTTCAATAGAATAAATTATGGTTTGTTATGAAACACACATCTCAGTTACTAGGTTACAGTAAACAAAAAATATATAGGGCTAAAATGACTTACTAAAATGGTTTAAAAACACTTTGTATGTAGATATATTTTATAAGTTCATGGCATGAGGTGACTTTATAAATTTGCAAGAAAAAAAAGAAGAGGGGTACTGATGAAAATCAGGGTGTTATTCCCCCTTAAGGGCAGTAAAATCAACATCACTGAATGAAATTTGTCAAATTGAAATCTTGTAATTAAATCTTTTATATCATCTTACGGAGCATAACTTTTAAAAAGTAATCTTTCATAAACATAGGGTAAACCTTTAATACATGTTCTTGGTGTTTTGTTTCAGCACAGCGAAGTGCAAACTTCAAATTCATACAAAGTGAATAGACGATGCGTAAAATATTAAATAACGATAAAACAATAAAAAACTGAAAAAGATCCCATAGCAATTGCAATACTTGACCCAAGATAAGCAAATGACTCTACTTTAATTTCGGCCTCTTATATGCTTCTCAATAACATGGAGTGTGTGAGTTTGTCATGGGAGAACTCTTTATACAGCCGTGTCTGGGATCTTAAGTGTACAATGGTCGCTAGCACATGATCCTATTTCTCACTGGCATCTAAATATAAAATTATATCATACGTGAGTTCATAAGTATTTTGAATATTAACTTTTAGGATATCTAAGATATGATAAGCAATATTAATGTGATGCGTAAAAATAAATATGTGGAGTTTTTTAATTTCTAGGCTATTGAATTCTTATATATCAGAGATTGCTATGGATTTGAGATATTTTGTGTCATTAAATTCTATAGTTAAATATAAAAATTATGTGAGAAACAAACCAATATACACCTACCTATTATATCATATATACACACCCCCACCCCACACCACCCCCACACCACCCCCACAAACACCCAACAACCAACACACCCCCTTTTCTTCCTATCGCCTTTAACAAAACTGTTTGTGCCACTGGTGCTTAAAACAGGATAGCGTGTATAGGATACTTTAACAGCCTATTGTTTTGGTGCACACAATTAACAGTGATTTTAACAAATTATCAAATTGTGTAAAAAAAGTGTCCGTTTTAAAAGTTGCATCTGAGTCCATTGCTGTCAACTCTCATCCAATACAGTAGGTCAGGTCTATTCATGTGTTTGTTGAGGAAAGTTAACCCCAATGGACTCAGGTGCAACATTAAAACATTTACTTTGCTCTGGTGTCCAATCTTTTATTTGAACCTTATTCAATCAGGTAGAATCAAAGATTACCCACCTGAAGTACCCTTTACCGATGATGCCGGAGGTACATCAAGTAGCCTACGTGAGTGACAAACCATGGTGGTCGATTTGCCACAGCGTTACGTATGGTGTAAATTTGAGTCGGTAATCTTTGACTGTAATGGGTCAGTTAAATACCGGTTGGCAAGTTATTAAGCACAGCAAATACACCGACATGGGTAGGCTAAAATAATTGTAAACTAGATAAATGTGAGCTCCGTTAAAATATGTGGAAGTTTATATCTCAGTTCAAATTGATTTGTTATATCGGAAAGTGGGCGAATTCTAAAGCGCACAGTATATTTCGTACTCATGTACTTACTTTTGTAAGGACATATTGGATGGATAGACGCAGACTTGATCATTTTGTCATTCTGATTTCTCTTGACAATCTATCATAGCAAAGATTCTGGAACAAAGGCATCAAGGTTAACCTTCAAAGGAAAATATTTTATCTCAATAGGCAAAATCAACGGTAAAGATAAATAACATTGATGATATTGATTGTAATTCAAATGGGTCCATTATAACAAATATACGCCCACCTGAGGCGTCTCTAAAGTATGCGTTTACAAATGCACCTTTTCTCCGATATACATATTGTTCAATAATTATTGTAAAAATAGACGTAAATAGAACAGTTTTATAACTAGATATTTTAAAAGGTTCGTTTACACTTTGCTTAAGGGAAATAACATTGGAGTTCTAAAGTTACTGGTTGCAAATGATTGACATGATTTTTTGTTATCTGGATTTAGCTTTGCTTAACATATTCAACTGAAGAGTCGTGCACAATGATAATGAAGAAGATTAATTTTAGTGAGCGACAGGAATATTATTATAATTTATGTTTTCAGTAGAACCTGAAAAAATCATGATTAAATTTGGTACTTAACTTTACTCTGTTCTTCTTTGAAAGTAAGAAAATGATATAACCTAATAACTAAAACGCCCTAGTGCTTGAGACATTTAATTAACCTTATCAAGAAACCTTTTCATTGTTTGTCTGTTTTAATTAGTCATTGTGTATGGAAACACATTTTCGTCCTGATGGAACTAGATTTGAACAAATTGTTCAAGACGGATTTAAAACCTACATCAAAACTCCTTAATTAAAGAAAGAGAAACATGCAATATTTTAAGCAAAGGAATGCTTTAAAAAGTGGACATTTCTATTATGTCTATATTTTGACTCTTTGCTTCAAGAAATTCTTATCCATTAATATTATTCATTAAAATGTAGTGGCGGGGATGGTATAGTGATGTCGGCGTTGGTAATTTGTGTGAGGTTGGGTAAAGTAGAAGTGAATGTACATATATTAGTGTGTGCCTCAGTTAAAATACGATATTATCGGTAACATCAATAAAAACGGAGTTCGTACAAAAACGCTTCATTTCATTACAGTCATAGATAAAAAGGTGGATATCGCACCCAAACGAAAATCACATTTGTGCGCAATAGTTTTATAATGTTATTTACGTCACACTACTCTGTAATAAGGATACATACCAACAATAACTCATTGTCATTGATTTCACCAGTCAATCGTTGACTTGTGTTTGGAGATATTCGTGATATAATTAAATTTAATCTTCTTAAACGGGATGTGTTTGACATACCTAGGCAAGACGATGTCAGAAACTAGCACGGCAGAAAACTAATTAAAAGATGCGTGAAGGTATCAGTCACAAAATTTACCACCCGTTACATTTATATTACACATTCAAGCAGTGTTTGAGATGCTTTACCAGAACAATATTTAAATTACACATAGGTGCGAGATTAAGAAATTTGACATTTAAATCAAAGAGTCTTACAAAATGTATTTCTTAATTAAATTTACTTTGATATCTCAAGTACCACTTCCAAACATATGCAGTTTCTGTAGCTGCAGTTATTTTCATGAAAGTACAAGATTCCCTTTGTTTTGCCTAATTTTCCTTCTTTTTGACCATCTTAAAGGGTGACTCCGGCAATCACAACATTGTGCCTTATATGTTAGAAAAATAATGATCAAGCACGAATCACATGGTTTTATTTAAAACAACCTCATATTGACCATAACAATGAATTAAAACAGCCGGGTCTCATCAAGCGATATTCAAAATTCCCGCGCCGAAATTGTCCAGTGCAATGACGTCTTGATTATTTGTGCCCAATTGTTGTCAGCCTTCATTGTATTACTGGGACGTCATTGCACTCGACCATCTCGGCGCCCGGGAATTTTGAATATCGAGTGTTCAGAGACGGCCGTTTTAATTCGTTTTGATGGCCACTATGAGTTTGTTTAAAATAAAACCACGTGATTCGTGCTTTATAATTAATTTTCTAACATATGAGGCATAATGTTGTGATTGCCGGATACATCCTTTAACGAAAGACTGCGTTTTGGTCTTTCACTGTAATCCTCGATGTGTGACTGACAGATGTGGCATGTTTATCAGAAGAATATTATCACTGTGATAAAAGTTTCAACAACCATCTGATATTGATAACATGTATCGCTCGATAATCATGTTCCTCGATTTAAGAAACGAACGATTTCTGTCATTTTTACTAATGTCCCAAGTTATACCTAAATTGAATCTGCCAAATTCGTCGTGTTTGTAGGTAAACAGCAATTTCACCCACATTAAACGGTAATAGGTAGTAGGCTTTTTTTTCTTTCTGCGTCGTTATTTGGGTTAAAATGGAGAGGAAACAGAATAACAAAATAACAATTTGACGCAACTCGTACATTATGGCTTTTATATAATGAGGTGACATGGTATAACCGTGTTTGTATCGCTCTATATAGACTATGCCATAGCCGAATTTTATTAAAAATATATATGAACCCATTTCGTTGAACTCAAAATTATACTGATGTTTATTAAAATTAAAGTATTCAATAGTAAAATGGTCATAAAGAGTTAAAAATATCAGATGATTAGTGACAATAAAAGTAATTGAATGCAACATTATCTTGCATAATTATAATGGCTCACTTTAATACTGAACAATTCTGATTTTGGAATCTACCAGTTTATTGATAGCGAACCCCGAAAATCCGGGGAAACAAAATATATATGAACCCATTTCGTTGAACTCAAAATTATACTGATGTTTATTAAAATTAAAGTATTCAATAGTAAAATGGTCATAAAGAGTTAAAAATATCAGATGATTAGTGACAATAAAAGTAATTGAATGCAACATTATCTTGCATAATTATAATGGCTCACTTTAATACTGAACAATTCTGATTTTGGAATCTACCAGTTTATTGATAGCGAACCCCGAAAATCCGTCTATGAACTTTGAATTTTAAGCAGAACTTTACCCCCGGGACTTTGCTCTCTAAAAACACACAGTCAAGCATACTTGTTTATACAGTCCATTAACCACAAGTACTAAGCATGGTATACAAGACGCGCTAGATGTTTGATGAGAGATTAACTTTCGCGTCAACACAAAAGCGCCGAAAATACCACAGACAGTTGTGTACGGTGTAGTTAATGGTAATGGGCGCGGGCCGGAAGATTTAAACAATAGCGAGATATGGGCGACCAATCACAAGGCTTACGCCAGAAATTGGCCTAACTCTCCATAGAGTCCCGTGTTAAAAATCTTAACCGCAAGGCAAAGTCAGTAGTCTACTTGGGAAGCTAACAAACAGAGGGAGTGCGGAGTCTGAAAAGATCAGATACAGATGTGAAAATCTATCAGTTGCACACAAATGACAAATCAATATAAATCAGAGTTTTATGCTTAAATGTAATAGCCAGAGTATGCAAAATGGGCAAGTGGACTACGGAGAAGTCTACGCTTTATACAGCAAAACATCTAGTGGTACCTAGAATCGGATACTCTGTGTTATATCTATTATACACTATAATCTTAAGAATGATCTTACAGAACTAGGATGAGAATTTTGAGTAACATTAATGTAAAAACGCAGTGAGAGGCTATTTTAATGCAAACACCAAATCGTTAGATATGTGACTTGTTTTATAGAAGAGAACGGGAAGGATATAAATGAACCATACAACCATTGCAACAATCAAGTAAACTATATATAATTTTGAAATATCTGGCAGATGACAGATCTACTCCAGTCACAAAAATTTCTTGTAATAGTGGCTAAGTTAGGAATTGCTATACTAGTGCTATCCGAAGGTCCAAGTAACCAGATAATGAAATGTCTTGTATTTTTCGTTCGAAGGTAAAATTATTTTCCCATTATATTATAAAAAAACTCGGACAATCAATACGGAAAAGTAAAGAATAACAAATTTGAGAAAGAAACGCGAAAAAGTGCTGAAGTACTTTGTTAACACATCATGTATGATTTTAAATAAAATAACACAAGAAAATGCAGATTATATTAATAGCACACGTATTCTTTTGAGTCTCTCATGATGAAGAGCTAATTTAGAGCAAAAATCTGAAATTGGTAAATATATAAATTAAGCAACGATTTTTGGACAAAGATTGCAATGGCGTTGAAATTAATCTACACCCTCGTTCCTTTCTTTTAACCGGCTGCCAGTTCTGAAAAGTGGTGTAAGTTGACATTTTATATGGTAAAGTTTGGCTCAAATTCATACAAAATTTCATTTTCAATAAAACATATCGCAACAAATAATGACAGATGAGTAAAATAAAAAGACCCGAGTGTGTAGATCAATGTTTTCCAAATTGTTGAAAGAAAATCGTTCTGATGTATTTTTGTATAGTTATTCCATGTCTAAATCTGGACCAGAATTTTACTGCAAATTCAGAAACAGTTATTTCGAGAGGAAATGGAAAATGAAAGAGATCCACCACCAAATACAACCAATATTGCTATGTGGTACTTCCCATTTCAAAAATGTGAACGGGACAGGGAAATATATGATCTAATCTTTAAGTAAGCCAGGTAATTATGCAGATGTTACTATTTTAAGAACAACATTTCTATTGTTAAAAGCAGCATGAGATTAGGTAAGTTAGATTTGAATATAAAAAGACACATTTTCTAAACGTTTAAATACGTCGTCAATCACCAAATGAATACCATAAACAATACAATAAACGGAATTTATATAGCGCCTTAGCATATGTATGAACAAATCGTTTTGAAGTAAAACGAATGAGATATAGTCAATACTTTGTCTACTTGGCGGTAATTCTATATAGCTGAAAGTGTTTTAACACTTAAAATGAAAAACAAAATCAAAATCAAATTCGAAAAATGTCTTTGAAATAAACAATTTAAATCCATGGATACGTATTTCAGTATAACTGCATTATTTCCTCGGGCAAGGAATAAAGTGATTCGTGATGCTTCAAACCATTGTCGCTTTTAGGCTTAAAGTCTTCTAAATGAATGCAGATCAATGATTCCTTCTTGTTTTATGTTCACGTAGAGAATTATTTATAAGTGGGTGTTGTAATATCTAGAGGCAAAACAAATGTAATCAAACATTATAAAAGCAACACAACAACTCAAGGTTAAATGAGTCTTCTTGCAGATAATATTGAGCCGACGAATATGATATGGATTAACAATATTTATGATTGTTAGGTCATAGACCTTCTGCTCAGGATCTCTCTAAAATGTTTTATTTGGTTTTCAGCGCAAACGTGAAGTTTGACTTTGTTTCGTCTGATTTGGTTTGAAAATGTTAGACAAACCAAAGGCTAAGCAAGGGCAACAATCTCCATGACTTTAAATTAAATTGGCAGACTTAAGCTGTTTTTACAGTACATTCATGTAAGATGTAGTTCAAGAACGCGATCAAGACAACTATGAATTATCTATGTGTTTTAATCTTTTTTTCATTCTGGGATATATTTCTTTTAAAATGCATGTGACATCTTGTGGATTCCGAACAGGTGGATGCATGTTAACTATGTAAAATATATATGGGGCTGCTGATATGATAGTTTTTATCCATATGGGGTTGAAAATGTACTTTTAAAATATTTAAACAAGGTAATTACCGGCCAATATTAAACTTAAAATCTAAAAGCAATGTAATCGTCATAGTTGATGCAAAAACAGAAATATTGGCGAATTGATTTGAATATTATAGTCATATACCACTATTATGGGCGATGCATGGAAATATATGACGAGGAACTACTTGTTTGCGTGGCGTCTGAAAAGACTGCTTTAAAATCACTGAACTCATTGCATGACAATCTAATTGTAACTGTCAGCTACGAGTGCGCACTGCCATTTACTTTTCAATGCGTTAAAACAAGAAAAGTCTCAGGTTAACCTATGTTGAGTTTTTGATCATTTGGCATCAAAATCAAAAGTCCGCCCAAAATTAGCCATTTCCCATTGAAAACTGCGTAATATATAGTTAGTGGTATTGAACCATATGGGAACAAATATCACACAATCCTGATTATCTTTTTGAAACGCATACATTCGGTGGCAGCTTCATATGTGATTCATACTAAAACAGATTGGATAGAATGACTTGGGTTAGTACAATCCTAATTGACTGGGGTGGAAGTCCTGACTTGAGTTGTTCAGTCTGCAGCTCAGATTGTTTATCTATGGAAGTGGAAACACGAATAGCTACACGAGTCACAATTTTACGCTAAGTGGTTTAAGTGACAATTAATTCAAAATAGCAAAATAATTTGTTCTTTTAGAGCTTTTGCTAGTATAGGTAAATAGTTGTAAATTATACAGAGGTTTGCTACATAACAGCCTACTATAGAGAGTGGGATAGTCATTGCAACAGGAAAATGACAAAAAAGATCAGAAATAAATGTAGCGTACATAAACTTCTTATAAATAAATAAATAAATAAATAAATAAATAAATAAATAAATAAATAAATAAATAAATAAATAAATAAAATTATAGTGGGATTATAATTATTTATGATTGTACTTCAGTAATCCATTTACTTGTTTAGGTATGGAATCAAGGGATTTTGATATTTGAAAGCACTGTCACTAACTGGGCTTTAAATCACACTTCGAATACTTAGTACAAGGAATTGTTTGGGTGTTGCATCATTTATACCACAACTAACTGGTAAAATATGTAATCAAAAACCTAGCATCAATAACTAAAGGTTTAACATCAGATATACCCATATGTTTTATTTACTAGTGGAAAGCAATGTTTCAAGGTCACTATCGACCTTCATCTCAACTCCATCCTCTTTCATTGAGATTGTCAGTTCAAAAAGAACGTTCATTTGATTTCATCACATTTGGTTACGTCACATCCGTGTTTACATTAGACGTACTTGTCTAAGGGGTAACTCGACTCACTTCCTTTCAGAATTGCACGGCAAAATAGTATAAGAAACGAATGCGAAACTATATGTTCTTTGCAAAATGGCATATTAAAACCTAATCGAGTGCAAATATATTGTGTCATGAAGTCAAACGACATATAAATAAGCCAAAAGGGACAATAGAAGACAACCGTGACTTTTAAATAAATGTTATTTGGCCGTTGTTTAATCACTCCACAGGCAAATATGTAAAGTAATGTAATTACTGTTTAGCCCTGCAAGAAATTATAAAAGAATGAAATTAAGCATGTTTCCGTGTTCTGCTCTAGCAGATATAACACCGTATATTCAAGGCTTGTTATCTCAGTGGTTCACTGAGCATACAATCACAAAAAAAATCACTTTTGCCTTCTGGATTATTTTTGTGACTTTAAGCGCCAGAAATATCCACGATTAAAATCAATTGGCTTGTACTGAAACTAAATTTGTTTTATGTAAATTATTAAATATAATAATATTTGCATTGTTCGTTATTGACTGATGGCCAGAAGAAACAGTCAGAAAACTATATATTTAATCTTATCAGAGGACATGAGTAACGATTGTATAAAACCCTATCTCAATGCGATTCCCAAATTAACTCTTATACAAGTCATACGAGTTTTGTTGGCAGGAACATAGATGACACATTGAGTTTCAAAACAACGTTATGCCAGCAGCCTTATAAAAACTCCCCCAACATTGACATGTGAAGTTTTACCCTGATTATGTAGTTTTTAGTCTCGTCTTATCAGGGTATGTTAACACATCTATTCACTCAGAACACTACTCACCATCCTCTATTGTTATGCATAGTCGTGTTAAAAGTCGATCGATATATGTTGAAATCAGCACAATTCAGAGATATACCTTTTTGCGTTGAAATTAATTTTCTCGGTCAAATAAAAAACAAATTTTTTTTCAGTGATTTCGGATAAAAACATGGTGCTTGGATATACCTTTTTCAAACGGAGGGTGGTCATACATTTGCAAATTGCGTTTATTTGCGAACCGCGAAAGACGGGTGACCGCTAGTGATATGACATCCAGACCTGGTTGTTTTGAATAGAGCAACTATCTTGGAAGTATACAATTTTAATAAGGAACCTATATCTTATTATCAGCATTGTTGCTAGTATTTATAACGGAGCCTTCAGAGACAAGACCTAATTCTTACAAGACACAAATTATAGAAATTCATGCGTTCAATTCCCCAAACAGTATAAAAGTATTGATTAAAAAGCTACCCTGACCAAACAGAATTTGTAATAATGCACAATGCATTATTACAAAGTTTGACAGTTTCCCAAAAGACAAGGTTGTAAAGACACTGAAGGCAAATATATGTTTCTCGTCTCAACTTACTAACATAGATGACAAATTGAGTGAAAGAAAACATTATGCCAGCAGCGTTGTAAAAACTCCCCTAACATTGACATGTGACGTTTTACCCTTATTATATCGTTTCCAGTCTTGTCTTACCAGGGTATGTATAGTACACCTACTCTCTTTACAAAAATGCAAAAGTCTGATTTTCAGTTATTTACTTTTTCTGATTTACCGAATCATTGATAGTGCTTAAAACTAACCAAAATAGCCTTTATAAGACACCGATGTGACTCTTTACAAAGCTTTTTAAACAAGTTCATTAGGAATGTTGATTTTAACTGTGAAGTTTGTTAATTTTGAACAATTCCTACTAAAAACGAAAGTGATTGACCCACGTTTTAGTGACGTTTCACTAGTGGTTTCATCAGACTGCCAACTCATCACATCTGACTGTTTCCTTTTATGGGTAACAGGAAGCACCGTAGAGGTCGTGATGAGTTGGTCAAAGATGTTATTGAGTGCGTAGGCCCCCTCGTCCATGTTTAGTGTGTCATGTCCTTTGCTGTAGGAACTGGAGGAACATTGGTGAAACTGGCCGTCCCTTCGGTACTCGACTTAAAGAGCACCAAAAAGGGGTGGAGAAATTTAAATCCAGACCATTCACACGTGCAAATCGGAAATCATCTGTCACAGACATTCACAAATCTACCATAACTAATCATGTGGCCTCTACAAATCACCCCTTCAATTGGGAGGACTCTAAAGTCATTTGAATCAAAGAAGCCATTTGAATCAGCAGAAAAGGACATGACACGCTTAACAAGGACTAGGGGGCCTATACGCACTCAATAAAATCTTTGACCAACTCATCACGCCCTATACGGTGTTTGCTGTTACCCATAAAATAAAAGTCAGATTTGATGAGTTGCCAGTCTGATGAAGCCACTAGTGTAGTGGTGAAACTCACTAAAACGTGAGTCAATCACTTTAGTTTAAGGGACATAGAATGAGCGTTTTGAGCGTTTCGACAGTATTTTTTGTGGGACATAAGAGCACATCAGACATATCGAATTGCATTCTGAATACGAAGAATGTCTTTCTGATATCAAATAATTTTCATTTTTTGAAAATCACGAAATAATACAAATTTTATGACAAATTAGTAAAATTTGATATTTTTCACATTTTTGATATATAACAGTCCTCGAAGTAAATTTTATAAATCTAATGATATATTCTTAAAGTGTATGCAGCTAGGAGGAAAATCCGACGATCAATTGAAAATTTTGACCTTTCATATTGAAGATATGGATTTTTTTTCCCAAAAGGACCTAAATTAGGTCTTTTTTGTTTTTTTTATTTATAACAACAATACGAAATGTTAAAATTTTCAATTGATCGTCGGCTTTCATCCCACCTACATACAATTTAAGTATAAATCATCAGATTTATAAAGTTTACTTCGAGTACTGTTAAATATCATAAATATCAATTTTAATCATTTGCCATAAAATGTGTATTACATTGCGAATTTCAAAAAATCAAAATTATTTGATACCAGAATGACATTCTTCGTATTCAGAATGCAATTCGATATGTCTCATGTGCTCTAATGTCCCACAATTAATACTGTCTACACGTTCATACCCCTTCCCTTAATATGAATGAACAAAATTCACAGTTTTACCAAGCTGTTACCATTCCAGAGTTATTCACCTGAGACAGCATGGAGTAAAACATAAGATTAGTAACGATGTCACATATTGTTCATGTTGTTTATTTGAATGAATTCATGTTACAAGCTTTGATTTAATACAGCCCCTAGAGACATTTCATATTTCAACTTTCAAAAGCTCATTTGACGTGTCGGGGCCCTGACTAAAATAAATCCTGAGAACGTAACCCACCACTTACTAATTTTCCTTTGCTCGTTCTATCAAAATAAAAAATGCAAATCAAAATAAAGCGTTACCTATATATTGGTGAGACTACTGAGGTAGTAATCATGGAGCCAAATTTTAGTCATTTGGTTCTTAAAAGTTAAAGTGAATCAAATCCCCTTTACGGCTATGGTGCAAGGCAGACATGACATTTTGATTTGAAATTGACGTAGACTACGTAGTTGATGAAACCAGGCACAAAGGATCTTACTAAAGTAGCATTTCATGTTATAAGATACGGTATATATCTTGAGGTTCGGCATTCAGATATGTAGGATTATTGATAATTTAGATTTTAAAATAGCTACTACTTGGTCCAAAATAGATTCTTTCAAGCCGACTTACACCTTGGGCGTAGAGCTTGATATTTGTAGTATATTGAAAGACTATATTTGTTTGGAAAACAATATGATATGAAATCCAGCCCTGGTTCTTTTGAATAGGAAGTGTTCAAAAGTTTTCTCCTATATTTTATCATTATTAGCCTTATTGTAAGTAGTTCTAACAGAGCCTTCAGAGACAAGACCTAATTCTTACCAGGCACAAGTTGTAGAACCTCATGTGTTCAATCCCCCAAACGGTACAGAAGTATGGATTTAAAAGCTACCCTGTAGATTTTGTAACAGTGCACAATCCAGACGCACAATGCAATTACAAAGTTCGACAGTTTCCCAAAAGACACTGACACATGACTGAAGACAAAGACATGTCTCTCGACTCAACGTACAAACTTTACAGAGAATATTCTTTTTATTATCATATACGAGAAAATAAGTAATTCAGATTTATTCTTTGTATTGAGTTTGATGTATCACTGACATTTTATTACGAAGCCTATTTATCTATTGATGAAACGGACTAAGGATGAATGAATCGCGGCAAGTTTTTAGAACATTCAGAATATTTTCTTTTAATAAAAAAAACCTAAAAAAGCATCTTAAAGGTATGCGTCTGCAAATGCGCCTCCTCTCCGATATAAGAATCGTTCAATAATACACACATGACGCTAGTCAGTCGATGGCTATTGTTAAACAAAACCTACTCAGTCATTGGAAACGACCGAACTAGGTGTTGAAATTAGCAGAATTTTTAGTTACACCTTTTCACTTCAAAGCAAACATTACAATTTCTCCGATAAATATCAGCAAACACTATAATACTTTGTATTGTATATTTTTTTCAAACCCTGGTGTTAAATATATGTGTAAAATTTAGGCTTCTAGTGTAAGATTTACGATTTTTACAGGCTTCAATTTTCCCCGCGAGCTTTTTTTGGGGTCAACATTTTTGCTTTTGAAAATAACATAATTCGCTAATGAAAGATATTTCCCAACTTTCTAAAGCACATCATATAGGGCTGTCATAGTTTTGTCAGAATTTCGGTTTTGATTGCACCATTTGCAATTCCGACTACCAATTTTGTCAAAATCAACTCGCTAATGTACCTATGGATGGATGATTTTGCAAGCCACAATAGAAATATCGATTATTTCTGCTGGTTATATTAATTTTATTAGAAATGTTAACACCATAGAATGTATATTCGTATTTTTTTGATGTAATATATATCAAGGTGAGACATTTATAAGTTATGTGAAAGTATTTTTAGCATTTTGAGCGTACACTTACTTCCCCCCTCATCCGAGACTCCGGAGCAATATCTGAAATCGTAGCGGTTTCAGATAATATGGCTATGAAGGGCAGTTCTTGAAATCCAAAACACAGTAGAAGAAGGCGCTAGAAGTTTATGTACACTTCATTCCATTTCGATCATACAATATAGGCCAGATAAAATAGGTAGACATCGTCACCCACACCAACAGCACATTTTTGCGCAACAGTTCTATAATGTACGTCTATGCTACTCTGTACCAAGGTTAGTTTAAATAACAGCACATGATTGTCATTGATTTCACCATCCAGTCAATACTTGACTTGTGACTACATGTAGAGATATTTGTGATACAATTAAATTAAATCCTCTCAAACAAGTTTTATTTAATAAGTACATCATGACATTATAAGGTGTCTGTCATACAACCGCCTACAAACTTGACGTAACTAGGCAAGACGAAGTCAGAACCTTGTACGGCAGAAAACCAATTAAAAGATGATTGAAGGCATCAACCGGAAAGTTCCCACCAGTTATATTTATATAACACGATCAAGCAGTGTTTGAGATGCTTTACCAGAGCAAGATTAAAGTTACAAATAGGTGCGCGATTAATAAGAAACTTGAGATTTAAATCACAGAGTGGTCAAAATGACTAAATTACTGATAAATGAAGGTTTATTTTTCTGACATTATTTGATGTAGTTTGTGTAGTTATTTTCACGAAAGTGCAAGTGGAAGACTCATTTTCTGGTCGACAATCCTTAAGCAAGGATGACGTTTTTCAATGTCATGTACCTCGTTTTGAGACAAGAAAAAAACATTTTTAAATATATTTTTGCAATATGATGTTGACCTTTCAAAGAATATATTTTTGCGCCGTCAGTTTTGTCCTTGTTTTTAAAAAGTAGTTGTTACACTTACCAGTGTTATACACGGAGCTGACACCGTAACTGGAAAAAGATAACAGTGCTTGTGTCCCTGTATACAGTAAAAACATCGGATACTTTTTGTTTAATACTCGTAAATGGTATCTATTATACGCTATTATCTTGAGAATGCTCTTGTAAAACTAGGATGGTTCAGGGAAGAGCATTTTGAGCAGCCGTGATAAGCTTTTTCAAAATGAAAACGTTACAACTTGTATATACGAGAACGAGAAGGATATAAATAATCCACGGAACCATGGCAACTATCAAGTATACGTGACATAAATCGCCATCTCATTCCTAAATAATTTGAAGCGATTTTGACAGGTCTACTTCAGTCCGTCCCACAGATTTATTGAAATAAGGGCTGAGTAAGGATTTGCTATACTAGCGGTATTCAGATGTGCAGGTGACCATGTAATGAAATATCTTGTACTTCTCGAAGGTAAAAGAATATTGTTTCAATTCAATGCGTGAAAAGAAAAAAATAACAATTTTTTAGAAAGAAACGCGAAAAAGGGTGCTGGAGTATTTTGTTTAAATGACCCGGGATGTGTTATAGTGGTTCTTACTTCATAGCATTATTACGAATTCTTAGGTTTGGTTTTAGGGCTAGAGTTTAGGGTAATTGTTAGGGTAAGGGTTAGAGTTAGGTATATAAAAATTTCGTGATGCTCACATTAAGGTAAGACCAATATAGTCCTTACTTAGTTTACTCGTTAGTAATAATTGTACCTGAAAGTGTAATATTTAAATGAATGGTTGTACTTCAGTATAACCGCGTATTTCCTCGGGTAAGGAATACAGTAATTTGTAATGTGACAAAGATTTGTCGCTTTTAGGCTTTTAAAGTCTCCAAAATTAAGTAGAGAATCATTTCTAAGTGGGTGTTATATATACCTAGAGGTGAACTAATGTAATCAAACAAGCAATATCTGAAGGTCAAACGTGTATTTTGGATACTGATCCGACGAATATGATAGATACACTACATGTTAGTCAGTAAGAATCGATGATTGTTAGGTCATAGATCTGTTCACGATCTCTCTAAAGATGCTTTTGATTGTCAGCGCAAAATTTGAAGTTTGACTTTGTTTCTGATTTGGTTTCAAAATGTTTTAACAACCAAAGGCAGAGCAAGGGCAACAATTTTCATGACTTTGAATGAAGTTGGCAGACATCGGGTACTAGTAAGCTGGTTTTACAATATATTCATGTCAGATGTATTTCAATTTTAAGAACTTGATCAAGACAACTATGTTGCAGAATTCATTCTTCAATCATAAATTTCTTATAACTTGTAGTTGGGGCGTAAGCCTGGCAAACTTCTTTCAGATTTGATCTTGTTTGGAATGGCCCTATAGCCATATCTACTAGCTTGGGTTTCTTTTCTTTAATACACTCTAAAAATATTTTACTCAACACTGAGTAAAAAGGTCACAGCTCATATTAGGTCACAACTCAACTAATAAGTAAAAAATTACTCAACATTGAGTAATGTTTTACTCATTTTACTCAATGTTGAGTAATTTTTTACTCATTTGTTGAGTTGTGACCTAATATGAGCTCAATGTTGAGTATCTTTTTACTCAACTGTTGAACTGTGACCTTTTTACTCAGTGTTGAGTAAAATATTTTTGCAGTGTATTTCCCTGGTTTTCTGTCTGGAAAAGCTCGTCTTGGACTACTGTTCTAGCGACTACGGACATGATCTCTTTTGTGATTTTTTTACTTGAGATTCTTCGCTAGGTCGGTGTCGGTTGCAAATTCGGACCAGGGTTCCTATGAAGATTTGCGCTGGACTTAGGCGATATGAAATCTTGTCTAGGATTCTATTTTCAAGTTGAAGACTTGGAGTCCTTACTAGGACCCGCTTTGCGGACCGGTGATGACCGGTGAAGCTGGTGACTTGGAGTCCTGACTAGGAACCGACTTAGAGACTGGCCACGGTGAACGTGCTTGAAGAAAGTCTTCTTTTCTTGTTGGATTTTGCTTGTTTGGATGTTGCTGTCTTCATACTGGTACTTGATACCGACAGCGGTATTTAGCCATTCGGGCGGGTTGAAGGCTCATACACCCTATAGGTTTATGGGCAGTGACCGGCAGTCATTCCCTCGTTGATGGTTTCTCATATTAAATATAATATTTTAATCTGAGTTCCTGAATCATTTTAGGGTTATAAGTGGGTTTTTTTTAAAAAGAGGCCAGGGCTTGAATAATGTGAGGAGTTATAAGGTAAAGAAAAAAGAGTACAATGTTCCAGAATACGAGAGATGAATTTGGAATTAGAATAATAATTATAATATAACGAGGGTGAAATGGTGAAAGTCATGAAGTATATCAATAGCAAATAAATAAATTATTTGTATAATACAAAATAACAGTATTTTTTGATAATATTCTTTAGGTATTTTTTTAATCCATAGGCAATGTTTGAAGAAATTACTGTGTAGCCCTGCACGAAATAACAACAGAGCTGGTTTATGATATTACCCTGTTCTGCTGTAGCAGGTAGAACACAAACTTAATTATGCTAATTACACACCACAAACTTGCTTAGAGCGTCCAAAAATTTACGATTTAAATCAAATTCTTGCGTAAACAAACTAGATTTGTTCCAAGCATTTCATGAAATAAAAAAATAACTGGGGGCTATGTTCACTAGATATCACGTTTTATCCTGAAAGTAACAAAGGAATTCCTTTTTGATCTAAATTGTTAAACATAATCGTATTTGTGATATTTGCTATTGAATGATAGCCAGAAGACAAAACGGAGCTTAATTGGCCAAAGCAAATAATGTATGTATAACAATCTGAAATAAAACATAGCTATAGTAAGTGTGTCACATATTATTTATTTATTATATTGCTTATTTAAGTGTAGACGCGGTATTGTTGGTCGAAGCAGCCAAAATATCGTTTTTTATTATCTAAATCAATATATTATTGAAAAGTAACACTTTAATTTTTTTCAAAAGTTCATTCTACAAATCATATACTTTGAAAACTTGCTTGATTTATTGTTGTTAATGAGTTATGTAAGGTTTACAAAAGTGTTGTTGTTTTAGCCTTCTTTACAACACAAGAACCACATGATCTCTAAGGTATATCTGGGATATGGACCAAATTATCTCATTGAATCAATTTCATTGTACAACCAAACTCGTCTCGGCTTGCGTTCTGCAACAGACACTACACGTCTCTCTGTACCAAAATTCAACCCTAAAAGGCCTGCAATCAGCTTTCGACAAGAGTTTTTTCTCTCACCACACCTGCACTCTGGAACTCACTTCCATCTGAACTCCGTACTGCTGTTTCTCTGCCAAGTTTCAAGAAAGGTCTCAAAACCTTCCTGTTCCCACAATAATCTGGTGGCTTTGTTTCAGTTTTGCTGTTTTATTTTGCCTTTCAAATATTTTGTGTTCCATCTTGGCGCCGTGGTCTTTATGAAATGGCGCCCTATAAATGCCTTGTATGTAATGTAATGTAATATTTGAATTCTTCTACACACTCGCTATGAAATGATCAATGCAATTTTTGCAAAAGCACACTACCATTCGCAAGATGCTGTGAACTACCAAATCGCAACAGTTTAATATATTTGCAACCTTAAATAACTCCTTTCATCAATATCTATTGAACTATACCATATTGAAAGCTATTAAACAAGCGGATGCTAAAATCACGAAATATTTCTTTAACCTATTTTTCTGAAATTGCGGCATTTGTTTTGGCGCAATGGAAGTGGTTGAACATTTTTAACATTAACGTGTACATTTTTAAACACGTTCAATGCTTTTAAAACTCCACCCGTAACAGATTCAGAAATAAATTGGTAAACTTTATGCAGAGCTGCTGAGCTATGTACATTGTATCCCAGTGGTAACTATAATCCCGCGTTGAAATGTCTTTCCGCAGTAACAATTGTTGAAACTTGAATTAATTTTCTTCAATATCATCTATAATACCTTTAATCAGTTTTGATCAACTTTTCAACATCAATACATTGCTGGAAAATAACGTTATTATGGTCTCATGGAAAACCGGTACAAAATTCCCATAGGAAAAGTGGCGGCGCTGTGCTTAATTAGCTATAAATTATGATGTAAGTCCTTGACGAACACCATAACAACAGATGACGCCCGGGGTATTTGAACTCTTTTTTAAAACATGTGATACATAACAAATGATCATGGTTATGAATTGTGATACTAGAGGAATAAATGTATCTCCCGATTATAACGGATTAGTAATTGTTATGCGATTATGTTATTTGCCACGATCCAAATCAAGATCGGAAAAGTTCGCAAAACGGTTGTTTTATTCAGTGCACAATTGGTGCACAATGGATCAAGCGAAATCCCTTTTGAGTGAAAATACAACGTATTTAGCCAAAATCAACATGAGTAGTAGAAATATTTTCTAAAGGTATTGAACTAACACTTCCACTATTTGGCACTTCACAATGTGACAATAAAAGAAAGAAAAGTGCAAGTGTTTGTCGTCTGCGGCACATTTGATTTGGTCTTTGCGTGGTCCAGTCGCAATATATATATATATCAATCTCTTGCACAAGCCATGCCCAACGCTTGACCATGTCTTTCATGCAGATTTGTGTTAATACGTAATAGTTTACCTCTTTTTGAAGCACAATGGTGACCAACACGTAGAAAGTTGACAAACTCTCATGATATTCCGCAAAGAGCATACTAAAACTTTCACCTTTTATACACACAACCATTTTATCACATTCACTTCCTCGAGAATTCCCAACGATGTTTTATTTTACTTTACAATCTTGGTGATTTCCCCAATTGTGCAACACAATGAACATTCTGGAATAGTGGGGACTTTCCAAGATTATTAAATATTAACTCTGATTGAGTTTGTTTACTGTAACAAAAGGGGTTTTCCCTAAAACATTTCATAACCCACAAACTCTTGGTTTCTTCCTTTCTCTTATCTCTCATGAAATACTTTTAGCTTGCAAACAAAGTTAAATTAAATTACTCAGGGCACATCACATGGGGTAATAGTGCGCAAACAGTGGTAGCACTACGGGGGACAAGGGAGGGACAAGGGGGGCATTACTCCCCCCCAATAAAAACACAAAATTACAACAATTTCCACTTTTTGTGGCAATGTTGTGCATGAATTGGTTGATTTTGCCCCTTCCCCGAAATTCACTTTCCCCAAATGTCCCCGCCACTAGCTTAAATAGTAAGTATACTTCGTTGTTTTTAGCAATAAAAAAGGATGTGTTGTTATTTTCAAAATAAGTATTTCTGCTGTTGAGCTTATCAAGAGAGATCGTTAAATCAAAACGTGTATAATATCATAATTATTAGCATATTGTAGGAACAGGAATGTATTTAATAGTGATGTTAGCTAAAAGTGTATTAAAATCGATTCGCAACATTCCTACGAGATACACAATTCAATTTAGTCTTTTGTACCCCATTGAACCTTTTATTTCTCAGGGCAAGAAATTAAGGGGGTACTACACCCCTGGCCAATTTTGTGCCTATTTTTTGCATTTTTCTCAAAAAGTATAGCACATTGGGGACAAGTAAGATATGTATATTATAGGGGCAAGGACTACAACTACTGCACAACAGTGGCATGATCGACAGGAATTATATAAATAAACATAATTTTTCACCAGGTTCGCCGTCGCAAATAATAAAGGAGACAAGCAGAAAAAGTGATCCCGCCCGGGAATAATAATAACCTTCATGTCAGATGTATTTCAATTATACGTGATCGAAATATTTTAGAATTCTCTATGCGGTTCAGTACATCTCATTCCTTAATTTGGTACATGAAATAACTTAATGAAAGGGATATTTATTTCTGGAGTAACCCAGCATCTAAAATGAACAGTGCTGTATCATGTAACAAAATGAATATGTCATATTTTAGATTCCGAGCAGGGGAATGTACTTTTGTAGATAAAAATATAATATTAAAATAGTACTAACTTTAAAACCAAATGGAATATGTCCTTCATAGTTTGCTGTGAAAAACACGAAACCATTAAATTATATCTTTGAAACTCCCATATAAGGTATCAGTTTATTTTCTTCTAATTGAGTGTAAGGAAGTCTTGACCTGAGTTGTTCAGTTCGCGTCTGAGATTATTTATCTTTATGAAAGTGTAAATACAAAGAGCTATTCGAGTCAAAATCATGATAGTTAGTGGTGTTAGTAAAATTAATTTAACATAATGAAATAATTTTTCCTACCAAATTTGTTGTCAGCAGGTAAACATTTGTAAATTATATACATTGTATACATTGTAACAATGAAATTATTTTCTTACAGTTGAGTTGAAAAAAAGGTTGAATTGTTTAAGGGGGTACTACACCCCTGCCCAATTTTGTGCATATTTTTGAATTTTTCTCAAAAATTATAGCGCATTGGTGACAAGTAAGATATGGTTATTATAGGGGCAAGGACTATAACTACTGCACAATTTTAAATTTACTTTGCACCATAGTGTACATAATGACAAGTGATTGCACTGACAAAATTTCATTGATATAGCTTTTTCACTTCTGGGCGATTTCAAAAACTTTTTGATACCCCCTCGTAGTTATCGATAAGATCATGTTGTATCTATCTACCGAAGGACAAAATATAAATCAAACATAGACTAGTGTTGGGCAATGACGCTTTTGAAGACTGATTATTTTAAATAAATTCAATAGGAATTGCTTTTGCCTGCAGAGCCTCAACGGGTATAGGTCAAACACGTCTTATTTCAAATGGTATTATTTCCTAGCTGATGTTATTATATGTTTTATTTACTGGTAGGAAGCAATGTTTCAAGGTCACTCTCGACTTTCATCTCAACTCCCTCGACCTTTATAAGGATGCTAGCTCAGAAAGAACGTTTCATTTCATCTCATCTCATGTGCTTATGTCATATCCGTATTTGAATTTATAGACGTACTGGTCTTAAGGCTAATTCACTTCCATTTACCATTGCATGCTTTAAGAGGAATAAACATTGGTAAAGAAAAATAAGCAGCTGAACATGGATAAACGAATTTTAAATTAAAAAGTACGTTTGCAAAATAACATATTAAAACCTAATCGTGTGGAAAATATATTGTGCCAATCTGCAGGAGGAAAGTCATGAAGTTACAAGCAATAAATAGATAAGCCAAAAGGTATAATACAATACGAAGACAACAGGGATTTCTACATAATGTTATTTAGTTGTTTGTTTAATCCACAGGCACCGTATATGAAGCAGTACAATTGCTGTTGGTTTAGCCCTGCACAAAATAAAAACAGAGCTAATTTATCATGTTTCCCTGTTCCGGTCTAGCGGATATAACACCCTATACACAAGGCTTATTATTTTAGCAGTTCACGATGAGTATGCCTTTTTATGTGTGTGTGATTGCTTGTGGGTATAGTAAGATTAGAACATGGGCTATGCAAAAATTACTTAGTTCTAGAAAGTTCCTCGATTAAATCCTTCGTTCTGAAACTAAATATGTTCCAAACACTCAAAAGAAGTGGAGGCCATGCTGACTAGAAATCATTTTATTTCCTCAATGTAACAAGAAAATTCAATTTTTATATAAATTATTTTTATATCTGTATTAATCGCTATAAGCCTTTTTGAAGTGGCGGGCACAAAAGGAGAGGGCGTACTTTGGAGTGAGTACACTTTTGTCAGCTGCGAAAGCTTACAAAGGTTTACTCACTCCAAAGTACGCCCTCTCCTTTTGTGCCCGCCATACTTCAATAAGGCTTATTAAATGATGGTCAGAAGCAGAAGAAGTGTGTATTTTTTATTAAACCCGTCCGGGGACTTTAACAACCTATCGCATAAATGGACGAATGTCATAATCTTACACTCGAAGGGTTTGTTAGCACACCCAGTGTTACAAAATTTAAAATATTTTAGATTTCTGATTAAACGAATCATTGATCGTGTCTTTTTGGCCTTATATATAATATAATATTCCACACATTCTTTACCCAAAATGTACGAGACTTTCATGAAGTAAAACATATAATAAGTAACTGTGTCACCTAGTGTTCATGTTGTTTATTTTAATAAATTCATATGAATGAAGCTCTAATTTATTCAAGTTCGTTGACTTTTTGAGGCTCAGCTGACTGAAGTAAAGCCTGAGAAAATAACTCAAAGATTCCCTTGTTTATCCCATACAATACACAAATAACATCAACATAAATCAAAACGTTGCTGAGAACACAGAGTAAAGAATCCTGAAGCCATTTATTTATTAAACCTTTAGTCTTAAACGTTAACGTTAAGCAAATCACTTTGGATACACCTGTTGTATTAGGCAGACCCGATACTTTGATACGGGTTAACCTTTCCCATTTTTTTGTGACGTAGTTGATGGAAATAGGTACAAATGAGCTTACTAAACTAGTTCAGAGTATCTTATTTAATGCAACGCGGTGTGTGTCTTGAGATTCGTCATTCAGATATGTAGGATTATTGACAATTTAGATTCACAAATAGTAACTACTTGGTCCAAAATAGATTTGTTAAACCCACATACACCTTGGGCGTAGATCTTAATATTTGTAGTATACTGAATTTATTACTATAGAGTAATACGTTCAATATGAAATTCCGACCTGGTTGTTTTGATTGTACAACAATATTGTGGAAGTATTCATTTTGGATTGGCATATTTCGAAGCATATTTTATTATTAGCCTTGTTGTCAGTAGTTACATCTGTCTCTATACCTCCAATGATGGGCGTAGCGAACCAATTTAACTACTAGAAAGAATTGAAGAAGCAAATAAAAGCACCAGAGTTAAAGCCCCTGATCTTTCATCACCCAGGACATTCTATCAGAGTTTTTTTGTTATTGTGTTTTGAAGCAGCTGATAAGGGGTCAACTGGAGGAAAACTGTCCCAACTTAAATCTAATTGGACCAAATTCATTGTCTTTTTAGGACAGCAGAGCAAGTCATAAATGAAAGTCATAATTAAAGGTCAAATGCCCCAGAACATCATAGTTATGTAAGAAATCCAACAAGCATATAAACAGATTCCTGGAAACCCAGCATCAGTTATGATGACAACAGTATTTTCCATCTGCAGCCATACTAACTGCTCAGGTAAATAAGTAGTGTTGTCCTTATATAACGATTTATCAGATACGCTAAGAGATATTCCTATGGTCTTGGTCTGTGGGGATTTCAACGCATCCAAATGAAGTCAAAACAATATCCCGGCCACACAAACCGCAATGGATCCATCACATATTTGCAACTTTATAAAAAGGTTAAACATGTAGCGTGCAACACCAGCGTGCAACAATACCTTTAGGACGCATTTGGACCTTCAAGTACCCAAACTCAACCAAAGCCCAGATAGATTTTTATGTTAGTCAGAAGTAAGTGGCAAAACTCCATCTATAAACGTTGAAGAATACAGCTCCTTCTTCACAGCTGGATCTGAACAGTCGCTTCTTGAACGCCTGGTGTCAGGATAAGCAGCCCCAGAAAAGACAGTCAACATGAATGGGTAAGTTATCTCGGAAAAATTTTCTGGACACGTGACACCCATGGGCGCAAACATTAGCATTATGTAATGTGACCCTGAGCACAGCGAATAGTCTATCAATGTATTTGAATATGAAAAATTCCTCCTTTGATGCAAAATAAGTTACTTGTCGCAAGTTTATAATATTATTGTAAGAGTTTCCGTTGATAAAATTTTTTCCGTAAGTAGATATTTTTGAAATTACGTTTTGATGATATTGTGAAGAAATTAAGATTGCTGAATATTCAATCAATTTGCTTTGCACGAACTTCTACCGAAATTGCGGCTAAGAATACTATTCCAATTCAAAATGACCAAGACTCTTGAATAGCCCCTGGGGCCATGGATCAGGCTTAAGGTTACACTCACATTGATACGCATTGGTCACGTGTCCAGAAAATTACCGAGAAAGTTTACCCATTAATGTTGACTGGTAGAGGTGTCCAACCGTTTCAACCATTTACAGGACGAACATAAGGCTCTACCAATACAGGAGAAATACGACCACCTGGCAGCAGCCTGTCTTGATGTAGCCGATGCACTACAGATGTACTATCCCAAAAGACCAAGGAGAATCCAGAAGCATGAAGCGCCAAAAATCAAGATTAAAATCAATTTCTTGCGTAGTTACACTAGCTTTGATCCAAACATTCTATAAAACGAAAAATAACTGAAGGCTATGCTCACTAAAAACCCTCACGTTCCTGAAACTAACAAAGGAATTATATTCTTATGTATATTATTAAATAGAATAACATTTGCGATATTAGCTATAGAATGATGGCCAGAAGAAACAGAATACTGAATTAATATTTTATATCAAAAACATATTCAATATAACCCTATCGCAATACGAAAGGGACGCGTACTAGTTTTCTTGCGGAAATGCAGACGAAAAATTAGTCCATGACAGGAAAAGTGTGGATTATACCGGCGGAAAACATAACTGACTAAAGCTTCTTTAAGGGGGTACTACACCCCTGCCCAAATTTGTGTCTATTTTTGCATTTTGCTTAAAAATTATAGTGCATTGGGGACAAGTAAGATATGTATATTATAGGGGCAAGGACTACGACTACTGCACTGGAAATTTTATTTCAGCACAGACAACAGTTGTGGAGTTACAGTCAAAAATGAGGGAAAACCAATATTTGATCAATAACTACTTGTTTTGAGTTGCTGAATTTCAGTACAGTAGTTGTAGTCCTTGCCCCTATAATATACATATCTTACTTGTCACCAATGTGCTATAACCTTTGAGAAAAATGCAAAAATAGGCACAAAATTGGCCAGGGGTGTAGTACCCCCTTAAACGATACCAAATTGTAGATACGACAACTAAAGTAAAACTAAATATTAGTGTCATTACACATATTGGTTATTTGAATAAATTCATATTCAAACCTTTGGTTCAAATCAGGCCCTGGAGATTTTTCATATTTTCGTACATATTTTTCATATATTTTTTTAGTTTGATGTAAAGGTTTTGATGTCCTCCATATATTTAGTAGGAAATGTTCATTGTGACTGAAATAACTGTGAAAATAACTAATCATTTGCAAAGTTTTGTCCTGAATTGTTTAAAAAAATATATAATAAAACGTTACCTAACAAATGTCGATGAGAATACAGAAGGACGAATACTGAAGCCAAATCTGAAACGTTGGATCCTTAAGATTGTAAATTTGACATGAACTTTACTTTAAAAGGGGTTAAGGTTAAACCAGGTGTGATACAAGGGAGATATGATACTGTGGGTAAGGGTTAATTTGGAATTGACGTAGTTTAATGAAAAAAGAAAACACAGAAGGCTTACGAAACTAGTTTAGAATATTTCACTTTTATAGAATGCCGCATGTATCTTTAGCTTTGGTATTCGGATATGAAGGATTATTGCCAATTTAGATTCACAAATAACTACTACTTGGTCTAAAATAGATTTTGTTATTCCAACATACTCTATGTTCCATGATATAATCTTGATATTTTTTATTGCTGTTATTGCTTACCTAATTCGAGTGGTGTTCTCGAACTGTGTTGGCTTTCTACAACGTCCTGTCCTCCATTACTGTCTTGAAGTCTGTTGCCTCCAGTCCAGTGTCATCTTCCAGAATGTCAATGTAGGTCAGAGCAGGTCTCCCAGGTTTCCGCCTCCCATGCTTGGGTATCCAATGAACCATTTTGATGCGGGCTCCTCGCTTCTGGAACAGTGGCCAGCAAACCGGGTTCTTCTTTCCCTGATCTTGTGGCTTATTTTGGGAATATCTCTATATAGGTCTGCATTTGACATATGTTCCTTCCAATGCACATTCAGAACAGTTTTTAGCATGCGGGTGTAACAGCCATCCAGACCATTTGCAAGTTTAGGGGTGATGGTCCATGCTTCGCTGTTATTAGCTTAGAAAATAAGATCTTCAAATAGAAATCCTGACCTGGTTGTTTTGAATAGTACATCTATTGTTGAAGTTTTCAATATGTTTTAAAAACCTGCATTTTTATATTAGCATTCTAGAAAATACACTCTTATTTCAGAAGTTAAGATTGTGCTGTTTATGACCAATAGTTTTTTAAGCAATTTCTGTTTAAATGCACACATTTTCCTTTAAACAATTTGGTATAACAGGTTTAAACAAAGAAGAATAAGATGCGTTAACTTCCCCCAAATTAAAGACTTTATGGAAGTGGAAGGCACTATGCATAACAGACATGATCATTTGACGTGGCAAAATAATTTTTCTTCTTTTGAAGTTTATATTATATAGGGTCGATCACCATGAAGAAAGGCAGAAAGACAGAAAAAATTGTTTAAGACTGGTTAAGGATTTTTATATCACGAAAATAAAGAATGTATAAGAGGTGTATATTTTGGAAAATAATATCTTGTTTTGATTCTGACCCTTCAGAGGCAATTCGTGCGGGGGAATAAGTGGTAAAAATTCATATACTCAATTCTCCAGTCTGCATAAAAGTATTGAAATGAAAAGCTATCCTGACCCAAAACAAATTGTAATAGGGCATAAATACAATTTACAAAGTTCAACAAACAGTTTCCCAAAGGACAATATTGCGTGGAGACTGAAAGCAAAGATACATGTTTTTGTCTCGACTTACCAACCTTACACAGAAACCACTTTGTGATGGATTATAGATATTATTACCTGCAATCCTATCGATGATTTTATATTGAGTTTTATGTATCTTTGACATTTTTATTGCATAGCCTTTGCTTTTGAGTTTGAATACCGTAAAAACTCGATAGTTAGCATATGTGCTTACTATCGAACGTTTTTGAAAACATGAAATTATACCACAGTCCGGCGCTTTACCAACTGAACTAATGGGGTTGAGATACAAATTTTTAAATTTACTTGTTCGTATATATATAGCTATGTGTATCAATGAGTTGCTCAAAACCCTTTGGGGCTCTTCATGTTTGCATGTTTCAAAAGCGCTCGATAGTAAGCACATATGCTAATTATCGAGTTTTTACGGTATACATGTATAAAATAACAGAACATGAAGGTAGTAGTTGTTTACAGACAACGGGGAGTAATTTACATCGATACTGTAATATTAAAAACATTAGTTAGATCAAAACAGTTATACAGTTGATAATATTGACTATACTAAGACGCATGAATCGCGCTAAGGTTTTTGAACATTCAGAATAATTATGAAAAATTAATACAACATGCAACTTCCCGCGAGGAACTATAATATCATTGAACGATGTTTATACTGCACTCAACAATCCCATACTAATTTTTGCAGAACGAGTTTGAAGAAAGTGTGATTACGTGTTATTTGTTATTTGTCTAATTAATTTGTATTCCAGATGGTTTGTTTGTAATCTAATATTTGAGCCGTTGATCTTTAATTAAGAATTAAATAATGACACATTTTCTATTATTGGTTTCAATATGTTAAATGTTATCAATCAGCAAATATTGTACGGAATGAAAACTAATAGCTAGGTGTAAGTATATTTAAAAAATCTAATTCTAAAAAATCCTTTGTAATATGCAATTTAATTTCTTAGTTATTTATGTACTTATTGGCAAACCTTTTGTTTTTAGGCTAGGAAGTAAAGTGATTTTCGATTTTTCAAACCACTTTCACTTTTAGCCCCCAAGAATTAACGGAGATAAATTGTTCTTCATGTTCTTTCATGTTCACGACTTGGTTATAGAAAAGATCATTATTTTTAAGTGGGTGTTGTATCTATCTACCAAAGGGTAAAATATGAAATCAAACATCTCACCGTAAGCAATAGCTGAAGGTCATACGAGTCTTCTTGCAGGTAGTATTGATCCCACCAATATGATTTATAAACTAACTACTATATCTTACTCGGATATTTTATTCAGCAGGAAGTGATGGTTTCAAGGTTATCAACCTAACGTTCAATAGCTCTGTAAAACTGCTCTATTGGGTTGTCAGCGCCAATGTAAACTTTAAAATTAATTCATCTGATTTGGTTTCAAAGGTTTTAAGCAACCAAAAGCGTGAGAAAGACAATCGTCATGATTATGCATGAAGTTGCTAGACGTCGTATAAACTTTTTTTATAGTAATTAATTATAAGAACGTTGTGAAGACAACTAGTAGCTTTATCTTATTCCTCAATTTTCAGCTCATTTTAAAATAAATAAATGTCGGTGATTTAACGTGCGCTACACCTTAGTACCAGCCCACTTCAACAATTATTCCGCTGCCATTAACATAGATTTTCGTTTCTTTTCCAATTTATTCATATTTTTCTTCTTTTTTGTGGTATTTTTTATTTTAAAAACTGTATATTTGTGTTCAAATTGAGGGCGCTATTTACATATATTTTTAATTTAATTTTGCCAAATAATATAAGTTATTCCTAACATTTTCAAAATGTTTTTGAAAATTTCTTTGATATGTGTTACTCTTTTTCTGATGTTTGAATGTGCATGTGTCTACCACTGGTAAAGGTGAAAACATGATTTAAGATCAATCAAAATAACGTACTTTTACATGCTATCAAACAACCGTGTAGTTTTTACAAATTTGGCTATTTACTATACAGAGTGGAAACGCAACTGAAATGACTCTCTTCATGCGTGTCCCATACGCCCACGCCCCGAACAGCACTGCATAGCAACCTTTATAAGATACCAGCTTATTCTAAACACAAGATGTATGATGTTTCCAGAGTTCTACACTTAATATTTTAAGGCAATATCAAGTAAAACATAGAATAAGTAACCGGTGTCACATATTGTTCATGATGTATTTTTATTAATTCAAATGGCAAGCTCCTTTTTGGCTCTCACTGAATTGATTCCCAAGGAAAATCTCACCACTTACTAAGTTTCATTTGCTTGACCTATAAGATACAAACAGCAAAACAAAATGAATATCATCATGATCATATCAATGAGAATACAGAGGAAAACACCCCGAAACCAACTATTTATGAAACCTTTGGTGTTAAACGTTAATGTCAATTAAATCACCTTTAGATACAATTGTCAGGCAAGGCACATATGATACTTTGAAAAGAGTTAATCTTTGCCATGACAAACTGACGTAGTTGGTGACACAAGGCACGCGGGGGCTTACTAAAGTAGTTCAGAGTATTTCATTTTACAAATTGCGGTATGTGACACTTTAGATTCATAAATACCAACTATATACGTTGTCCAAAATAATTTTTAAGCCACACAATTATACCTTGGGCGTAGATCTTAATATTTAGAGTATATTGACTTTGTTTCTGTATTAGTTTGGAAAATAACATGATGTGAAATCGTGACCTAGTTGTTTTGAAGAGAATAACTATTTTTGAAGTGTTCAATTTATTTTAGAAACTTATAAATTCATATGTTCAATTTTGTATAGAACTGAAAAGCTATCCTGACCCAAAACTATTACAATGCATATAATTTAATTACAAAGTTCAACAAACTGTTTCTCAAAGGATAGTATTGTGTGGAGAGTGACGGCAAAGATCTGTTTTTGTCTCGACTTTACCTTACCAACTTGACAGCGAAACTATTTTGTCATGGAATATAGATATTATTACCAATATTTTCATTGCTAATTCGGCGTATGTGACTGTTTTCTTGTGTAGCATATTCATCTGATTATGTATGTATATGTAAACAATAAGGTTTCAGAACCAGAAAGCCGTAACTCACTATGACCAATTCTCACAAAATGAGCATAAAGTTGGCTCCTTGCTTTGGTCTTAAATCAATATTTCCTCAACAATGTCTTTTGTTTTCTAATGAATATTGTCATGATTAATGGACTGTATGTTTTATAGTGCCCTGGAAACTTTTTATGGGAGCAGGTGATTGTGAGTTGAGGCTTTCTGGCTTTCAACCCTCGAAGTGCTATTTTTACTGACAGTGGAGAGAAATTTACACCGATAATGTCAAAGTAAAACATCATTCAAATCAAAAATTTATTGGAAAGTCTTTGCTATTTTTCTCCCGCCAGTGAAAATCATGCACCTGGGAAAACCCATTACAATGATCCTTGGGATTATACGTAAACCTTTTGTTTTTCTTTATATTTTAACACAAACACCGTTAGCTCAGGCACCGTTCTGGCCAGTCTAAAGTCCCAAAAGCCTTATGCATCTTTGCGCCAAAACAGGGTATAATTGCACAATTTTATGATCGCTTCGCGCGCACTGGCTCATCAACTGCCAACCTTCATTTTGGGCAAAAATAGCCTGAAATTGAAACATTTATGTGGCGGTAAAACCAGCTCAAAATATGCTCAATCCCTCCAGATATATATTTCGTCCGCCGCCACTGGCCCAATATACGATACGATACGATAGCATACTTATGTGGTCAACGGGGACTGGCTGACCTTAATTTTAATATTCAAGTTTTATCCTTATGACAACCCGAGAAAAGAGTAAATTTAAGTTTCAAAGTAAACGAGCATGTTATATGTACAATCCTTTAACATATTAAACTGATTTGGTGGCATTTTTCTGATCGGTAAAACAATCGCTCTGCGCTAGTGATCAAACAGGTCATTGAGAAAGATGTGTGCTATTTTAATATTGTCAATGCTTTTAAACACCGCACAGAGTTATCTTTAGACGGCAGTCAATCAGTTAACTTTAATACCATCTAACTTACAATCTACATTGTATCCCCCTGGGTTAACTAAATGGTGTCAATCTTTATAACACCACCATAAACTGCGCGCGGAGTTACTTTAACTTCATCTTTCAGATACAGATACAGTAATTTGGTCAGGTATCATTACGTCCGCATACATACCAACATATTGAGTTCCTGACCGTAAATAGAGTTTAGTAAGCAAACTCAATTATTGTGAGAAATACAACACATCTAAGCAAATGGATGCCGTTATTTAACGAATAAATACATGCTGATGCTGATCTTAATATGAAGAGCAACGGAAGCCTCTATCGTTTATTGCACAATGGTACAATTTCTACTATTGGTTTAAATATGTTAAATGTTGTTAATCAGCAAATATAAGAAAAGAAATATCACACTGTCAGCTGAAAGTGTATGAAAAAAAAACCCGATTCAGAATTTAAAAAAACCTCAAAAAACAAATACAATTACAATTCCTGCTTACAACATTGCGCCCCTCAGGAAAGAAATTAAGTGATTTTTGATGTTTCAAAGCACTCTCGCTTTTAGGCTCAAAGTTCTTCATGTTGCAGACTTAGTTATAGAAAGTACAATTATTTAAGTGAGTGTTGTATCTATCCACCGAAGGGCAAAAGAAGTACTCGAACATCCCGCCTGAAGTAATGCTTTGAAGGTCACACGAGTGTTCTTGCAGATAGTATTATAGATATACAGATAATCTTACTTATATCATAGACAGTAGAGAGTTAAATTCCAGTTGAAAGTGTTAAAATTGTGCACATTTCAGTCTCAAATGAGAAAAAGTTAATTTGTAATTCTAACATCTTCCATAGGATTTCCACTTGATGTGGATTAAATTGGTTCGATCTAGAATTAATTCAAATTGTTGCATTTGGTTGGAATTGCATATTCTTCTTCAGTTAGGGTTTGGATTAAAATGGATTAGCACATTGTATTTATTTATTTATTCAGTTAAAGAATCAATCAAGAGGGTATGATGTTTGAAAGCACTGTCACTAAGGTTACGCAAATTAATGCAGATCAGTATATTTTCTCTTCATTTTAAGACGAAGATTTCACTATTGTACAGCGTCTTATCCCCAAGTGGAAGTTGTACACTGTATTTATAAACAGAACTAAAACATGTAATCAAACATCCCACTATTATTATCATGAAAGGTCAACATGTCTTGTTGCAGATGTTATTGATTCTTAGAAGATATGTTTGTTAAGAAACATATGTTTTATGATAATAGTTAATGGTAGGGATGTTTCAAGGTCACTTTGAACATCCTCTCAATTCGACATGTTTCAGGTTGTCAGCACGGTTCGTTTTTATATCTCGTTATAAATAAATAAGAACAAAGACGTCAATAATCTTCGTAACTTCAAAGCTAATGAATCGACCATACTAATCTATAAAGGCTATACTCACATTCAAAAGTGCATCGTACAATAGGGCCAGACATAATTAAGCAAATGAGTATGAATTCGGAATTAAAAAGACGTTTGCAAAATGGCTTATTAAGAAATAAGCCAAAGAGTACAATACGAAGACAAAGGTTTACAATATTTTTATTATCTGGATGGCAAATGATTGAAATGACTGAAAAATAAATAACTAAGGCGAAGAATAAACAAATTAAGAACCAGACGAATAGGTTGGGTAATTAATTTCAGATGAACAAACTTATTCCAAAAACTGACATCGCTAGTATACCGCAACTTCCTCAAACATATTAGGTGGTACATATGGTGATACCCAGCACATTCTAACACATTCTATCGGTGCGTGCCGACTTTTCAATAGTATAATAGTATGTTAGTATCACGTTGATCAAACTCTTTCTGCAGAGTCTTATTTTCTTCACAACTGTGGAAGATTTAGATGACTTACATAGATGGCTCAAACAAGGTACTGACAGCTTCAAAACAAAAATCTCCTTAAATGCCGGTGCTATCATTGTAATGAGCAACCTTCTATCTGCTTAACAGAGTATGTATTTACACACCATGGAGTAGCAATGTAAATATAAACAAGATGACCTATATAAATGTTAAATGACTTTTAAAACATCAAATCTTTTTCTTCTAAATAATAGAATAAGTAGGTCAATCGCATCGAATTTCCAAATAAAAGTTTATAAGTACACCCCGATCACAGCACAAATTGTAAGTGTAAACATACGTTGCTTTAATCATAATTTGATCATATGTGTGGGTTGATCACAAGAAGTTAAAAGTGAGACTAATTTTCCCGCGGGCAATCATTTTATCTCACGGTAATCTGTACAGATTGTTGAATTGATGAGCATTTCGTTAAACTGGTTCACCTTGTTGTGAATACCAACAGTTCATATTGCCTGCGCTGGCTTACATAGCAAGAATATTACTCCCTTTGTAATTCTAACAAGCTAATGTTGGATATGATTACCAGTAAATGTTGGCTATGTTATCCTATATGACGTTTAGATATTATATTTTGTTATACATAAATAGCAGAGGGCGGGTTCAGAAATAGCTGTAAAGTAGTTACTATCCGCCTGTAGTCGTCGTGACATTTTGCCATATGATCGAGGCTATTTTCGCTTTCATCATAAAGGAATTATGTGAGATTTGGTAGACCAGAGCACCCTATCAAAATTCAAATTTTTGCATTGTGGTAGAGTTAAAGATACAATCTCACATTCCAAATGTAGGTATGGGAAGTACGTACGTACTTTTATTATTGTGTGAGTGAATTCAAAAACAATGGCTACTACTAGTTAGTTCACCTTTGGAATGGTTGCCAAATGGTTTAATTGGTTTGTGCAAGGTATCAGGGTAAAGGTTACGGAAAAAGGTTGCACGGAAGTGGTGATTGGAAGTTATGCCTGACGTATTGCAATGGTTGGAGGACTCGGGCATTTTAGTTAATAATAGTAATAATAAGGTAACGTGGTTACTCCATATAGGACTTAATTGCATTTAAAAACGTAATAAATACACAAGACAATGTTTTGGTGTGATTCAAAGTTATCCCATGCCTTACGGGTTAGCCACGTGACCTTTCTTTCTTCTTTGTCATCTAGATATTGAAGGACCTTTGTCTTCTAAGGCTGATAATTTCTTGTACCCGATGCATCCATTAATCATTCAATCACCACCATTTTCCTGCAGAAGCCAATTAAACCATATAGAGATCATTGTAAAGGCATAGGGACATGTTGTGAAATAATGTTTCTTCCCCAATGGTATTAGCACTGGAATGTGCACCAGAAGTGACATTTTCCATCACATGCATGAGCATAATCTTACTTATTTCAGCAAAAAAATATTTCAATCCAGTACGTCACGTGGTATCGACAGGATATTGGATCAATGTGCAACTTACAATTTGCAGAATTCTTCTATTTTCAGCAATGTTGCAATACTTTTATGTAGTGTGTGTGTACATCTCTGAACATTTCAAAATATGAGATTACCTGGTACTCTAGGTCGGTAAACAGTAAACATATGAGTAGGGTTTAATATTTCCTTCAAAAGAACTTCTTCAGGGAAAGATTAACTCCTATTCATGTATATGAAACATGCTAACGGGCTGATGAAATAATGATTAAAACCCGTGGTTCCTGTAAGAAAACGCAATTTAAGAAGCCTTCTCTTAATAATTATAACTCTTTCAGCCAAGTGTGTATATAAATGAATAGTTCAGATGTAGCATGCATTAATGACAATAAATAAATACAATTAACTCTTCAAATCATGGTTAGAGGCAATGATTTAAATTTTGTTTCATATCGAGGCATTTAGCACAATTATAGACGTCAATTATTTAAAAAAATTTTTTTTACTATGCTCTATGACAGACGATAGACAGATGCAATATTTTGTCGTAGTGTACAGTCAGTTCAATAGTATTTTAATGGTTAAAACTAGTTTTAGTTTTGGGAAAAGGCCGGGGGAAAAGGTTAAAGCGTCATGAAACTCCCCTTATTCGTAAATGAATGAAACTCGTTTACAAATTCAGTTATTCGTACTGCGTGGTATATTACACACTACGCGTACAATTCGCTACATACATGCAGCTAGTTCGCGCCTCGACAAAGCGTGTTTCGCGACCACTAGGCCACTGCTGTCCCAGACAAACAAGTACCTAGACAACCGACTTTGCTTCGCGTAGTAAAGTCAACACTGCATCGCAACTATTTTGACAAGGACGCAACACGGACGCAAACAGGCAGACATGTTCGCGTCTACGGAACATGTAGCATACGCGGGCGATAACGACATGTCTATGACTGCCGTCGACTGTGTGATAGACGACATCTAGGAACCAATGAAATGCTGAGCCCTTATAATCTCAAACACTAGCTAAGAAATGGGACACTGCTGCTAACAAATGCATAACACTTGTCACATTCAGTGTCATTATCGTAGACAAATCATGATTCTCTCCTTAGATACAGCTGACCTTTGCTGCCTTTCTGACTTTATCTCGTCACCTGCCTCTGCTTTAATACACTAGGAACTCACACGTGTCAATATAGGACACCGTTCTTTAACCTCAATTTGCTTGTACACTCATTGCCCTATCTTTGTATGTGCTGGGTATGAAAATGCATGTTCTACAACTTGAGGTTAAATTAAGAGATATGATTGTAAGTGAAGGTTATTGAACTATGTCATGTGTGTCATTGGAAATCATTGGCTCATAGTGTTGTTTATACTGATGAGCCGTTTGAAATAATATATTGATTGCTTTGTAATGTTTAACTAATGTTTAAAATACCTATATGGCTACTATATTTAAAATGTGATATGATTCATGTGTTGCTTAATTGCAAAACAGCACAAGTGAGTATAAAGTTGATTTTTTTTGTGTGTGTTCAAAATCTAATGTACAGGAAAAAAGAATTAGTGAACAAGTACATGTATACAAGTCATCGAAAATGAATTGGTATCAAAATATTTTTTTAGATATAGGCCAGTATGCTATTATATACTCTTTAGCCTTGCTTAAAGAACATTTTCCTTGAGCTTGGTCACATCATGATGCAAAATATGTATTCGCATGGAGGGACTGCTTTACTAATTTAATGTTAGCCTTGTTATACTATCTTTAAGAACGGGTCCTCAACACAACATGATCCGCATGCGTACTTCAGAGCAACTCAAGAAGAATACTATATGACAACCAGCTGTTTAGTATGACATCGCATCGCAGTATTATAGTGTTATTATTCATACGTATTATGTACGCGTGTATCTCAAAAGGAATCTTGAAAGGAAGCCTTGAATGTCCTTACATGTATCTGTTCTGTTTTTATTTAGAGGTAAATAACTGCGCTTCGCTTATTTGGAGGGCATTGTGAAAATTCGAATACGACGGCCAACGCGCGCGCAGTTTGTTCGACGCACAAAACGGCACCCGCATGGCACGCGTGGAGGTTACTAACTTTTACGCTGGAACAATTTCGTATTTTGCGGTCAATTGTGAGATATTAACGACCTCCATTTGCGTTCGCGATTTTACAAATAATAAAAATGATTGGATCACACGCATCGCGCCTATTCGTTAGGTTATGAATTGAGATTTGTTGCGTGTGATCCAATCACATTTTATTTGTAAAAACGCGAACGCGAACGCAAATCGCGGTCATTACCGAGGTATGTTCAGATATGTTCAGATATTTCACAATCACAACCTTTTCGCGTGAAGAAGAAAACGATACATTAAAAATTTCGAGCGGATTGTTGGTTTGATGCACACAATTTACACAAAGCATTCAACCGTCGTATAATAGGCCAAATGACTTTGGTGAATGTAAGGACCACCCCTGGCAAAAACCAAAATTAACCCACCACCTTACCCGGGGGTAGGCTGGGCGATCAAACTTTGATACACAACAAAATTTATCATTATGACCTTCATCTACATCTACCAGGATACTCAGTAAAGTTGCCAAAAGGCAATATCTGACTGAGAAAACAATACTGACGCCGGTCATTGGACACGGATCAAAAACTGACAAATAATAAAATTACACTTAAAGCTACTTATAAAACGTACAAAAAGAACTGCACTACATGTACTTTATCAATACTTTTGTTTTTAAGACCAGATGTAAATGATTCCAGTTTGCTTCAACCACTCGTGGAAACCATAGAGGACATATTAATGTATAAAGACAAATGGAACCAATCCTAGTTTTATCATCTGAGTATTGCAAAAACACTGGTTCCACTAATGTAGCATAATAATACCTCAAACGAATAACACTATATACAGACTTGACATTTAGTATGGAATATTTCTTTCGCAAAATTCCAAGACTAATCTGGAAGGGGTCTGCATAAACCGCACGGGCTAATATTAATTGGGGTGTGTCGGGAAATGGTGTAAAATAATTGTTTAATAGAAAATGTGCTTTCAATGAGTTTACATTATGATGCTCATAATGTAGCGAATTTCCCTAAAATGGCGGATTTAGCGAGGATGAATTTGAGCTTTGTGGGGGACACAATTTCGGACTGTTATTATCATATTATAGGGGTTTGAGGTGATATTTCCTGAACTTCGTCAGCAAGTGGCATTCATCACAGCTGAAATACACTTGCAATATACCAATTTATTGAACATGGATGGAGCTTGAAATATGGCTCTTAAAAGTGGTACGTACTCAGAAAGTTTGAATGGCCCCTCTGAGATCAAATTCTTTACTCGTACGGTACAAAACAACTGCGCGGGTTCATTGTTGTCCAATGAACTCACGCTATGTCTTTGTGTACAGTAAGTTTCTAACATTTGGCTCCAGGTGGCCATTCAAACTTTCTGAGTTTGTACCACTCGTCAGAGCCATACTTTTTAAAGCTCCTCCCACTTTCAAAACTGGTAGATTACAAGTACATTTCAGTTCTCACGAACACTTATTGGTATTTAGGTTCTGTAACTATCACCTCAAACCTCAATAAATTTGAAAATATCAGATGAATGGTACTCAAATTCAGAAATAGTACCCCCACCAAAATCACTACATTATGCTAATGGAAAGCACATCTTCTGTCAAAAAATTACTTTACCCCATCTCCCGACACACCCTACCCATCTCCCGACACACCCTACCCATCTCCCGACACACCCCAATTAATATTTACCCCGTGCGGTTTATTTTGAGAAAAATATTCCATACTAAATGTCAAGTCTGTACTAAAATGGTGTTCAGTAAACAGACTCACCAGAACCTCTTCAATACAAACGGTTGCCCCTCAGATGAAATAAGTTAACCTGATTGTAGACTTATTCTGCTGCATATATTGATATAATAGATTCATTACCTGGTCATCAAAAGGTAATTTGAAAAGCGGGTCTAAAAGAAATGAGAAAATTAGCTCAGAAAAATAGGATTTGAATGTACCCCTTTGTCATATAAACAAAAGAGTAACGTAAGTAGAACAGTCACTACACCAGGAAACAAGCAGTCATATAGTGTAAAGAAATCTGATCATTTCTGCCGCTAGCAATTGTACCGACGTCTCTTGTACTTTATCGCCATATTATTGTGTGCAGATTCTGGCAAACATTACACATTGCAATGTTCGCGACAAATTGTGTTTAAACAAGCCTGACAATTTGACAGATTGTTGCTTGGTTGGGCAAAATTATCGGAGTGACAGAACAAGAATTGATTGCATGCTGGTCATATTTATTTCAATGTTACATCACAATGTGGGCAGTTGGGAAAGGAAGGCAATCATTTGTGAAATATCGCTGTCTGATTAACTTAAGCCGCGCTCAATAACTAAAGGTATAGTCTTGTCATAGCATAAATAATAGTGCGTATACAGACATTTGGATCGGAAAATGTCGACACATAGTTATGTTACATGAAGTGCAAATACGCATTATTTGTTCAAACAAATACGTCAGTTAGCCATTGTGAAAAATAATACAAGCAATATTTCCTTGTGTGTTATTCTTATCCATTACCTAACATATCTAAGGTAAAGAAAGATTTACTGCAAGCATAATTGCAGTTGCGACAATATGTGTCTGACATCTGAAAGAGGAAGAAGATGGTGAAAAAAGAAGAAGTAGAAGATATAAAATAAGAAAACAGAAAAAGAAAGAAGAGAAACATATGGCGTAACATAATATATACATAAAAGAACCAAAATAACACAAAGAATAAAGGCTGTAGAAATATAGGGAACAGAAAAAAGAAACGATGATAATTAAGGGTAAAGTAGGTATTATTGGTCGATTGTCATTATCAATATATTATTGGAAAATAACGCTTTGATATTTTGCAAAAGTTCATTCTACAAATCATATGATTTGAAAACTTGCTTGATTTATTGTTGTTAATGAGTTATGTACATTTTACAAAAGTGTTGTTGTTTCAGCCCTCTTTACAACATAACTCAAGAACCACAGGACCTACAAAAGTATATCTGTGATATTTGAATTCTTCTACACACTCGCTATGAAATGATCAATGCAATTTTTGCAAAAGCTCACTACCATTCGCAAGATCATGTGAACTATCAAATCGCAACAGTTTAAAACAGTTGCTAACCTTAAAAGATAATACGAGAAACATAAAACGAAAAAGAGGAGGAAAATGAGAAAATGTTTGATGTGTGTCATTGATCATACCATCTATTCAATGGCGTCGTGTCATAAGCTAAATTTACCTACTCTACCAATTATTTACATCATCATGACCATTCATGAATTTGAATTTCTAGTTCTCCGCTCAACAGTTGTACTTTGGAGTGTTTGTGTCCATTACGACCTTTTACGTTTCACAAGACGAAATTGTAGTGATAGAACTATTTACTCAAAATAGAAAATGATAAATTACCTGTAGTGACATCAAACGGTTGTCACGCTATTTTGACTTACAATTGATGTACAACACCATAGTTGTGCACAATAGTAAACCATTGTGCAAGTTACCGAAAAAGTACAGAAACTGGTATACATGTACATATGTAATACTTGATATGCTTGTGGAAGTCAAAATATGACATTTAAACCATTTTCCTTATCACTTGAGAACTGTACGTCAAAGATCATACTTTTTCTGAATTCTTATGACTAGCGGACTGTATGGAATGATTTCCAACAATATATTTTTTGTGAATGTGACCTCTTTCTATACTTTGATTACTTTTTTCCTTCATCTTCGAAAGAAATTATTATTGCTCCTTACTCCAAATGTTTTAAGCATATCAAGAGCTAGCCGCAGTCTGTGGACCTCACGGACTTCGCGAGCGCGTAGCGCGAGACGTTCAATCGAGCTCGTCAGCGCAACCTCTCTGGATAGTATACTAAATAGCAACGGAGCCCGAAAGTGCTAATCAAGAGCTACATCTGTGGTAATTTTTGGGCTTTTCTGGAAAAATGCACAGTATGATTGATATGCTGTACCATTCTGCGTAGACTGATTGATAACTAATACAAATGATGGTGTTGGAATTATCACTTGTTTTTATGGTTTAGTAGTAATGTAGTTTATTAATTGATTAGGTTTAAAGGTGGTGCTATACTGATGCTATCACGCCCTTAAGTTTCAATTAACAGTTTTAATAGGATCGCATCCCTCATGGTTGGCTAGGAACTTTAAAAAGTACTCAGCCGTATGAGTACTCAATACCCGATTTAACATCTCCTCAGCGTAAGCGACAACGCTTAAACTCTGAACAGAATGCGTTTTGTTGCGTTTCAGATGCAGTCAGAACATATTATTGAGACTAATCATGATAATGGAGTCGCACTTGACGCGTTTGAACAAATCACATTATTTTGAATAATGGACAGTGGTGGTAATATACTTTCGTGTTTTATTAGTACAAGAAAAACAACAACAGAAAATGCAATCTCTGTTCCATTGATTTTCATACCGTATTCTTTTGAATCATGCATCTCCTTAATTGGGTGCCTCCCATAACAGTCTAAACGCAGGACAACCGATTCTTTTGTTCTGCTTAGTCGCGCTAAAAGTCGATCGATACATGTTAAAATCAGCACAATTCCGAGATACACCTTTTTGCTATGAAATTTATTTTCTCGGTCAAATATAAAGCAAAATTTTTTTTTCTTCAGTAATGTCAAATAAAAACATAGTGCTTGGATGAACATTTTTTTAAAAATCCTGGTGTTAAAATTAAGCATCAAATTGTGTCTTTAAGTGTGATATTTTTGATTTTTATAGGCCTTTAGTTCGCCCGTGAGCTTTTTACAGAATTCATTTTTAGCGTCTCAAACTAATATAGTTTGCTAAAGAAAGATATTTCCCACCTCTGTAAAGCACATCGTGTGGGTCTATATATTATAGTTTTGTCAGAATTTCCGTTTTTATTTTACCCTTTTCCCTTCATGCTCCGAAAATGTCAAACTTAGTACTTTACCTCGAGAGCAACCAGCAGAAATAATCGATATTTCAATTGTTGTCAACCCAGGTCCCTTTTCCATTGAAAACCAGGATTGCCTGACCAGCGATTTGGTAGCCCAAATCCCCAATTCTGGTAAATGAGGTGGATTTTGGAAATTTGCTCCCGTGATAGCCTGCAATTTCAATTTATAGGGGCTATGGATTCCATGATTATGAAAACCATTTTGTCTGTTTGTTTGTTTGTTTGTTTATTTATTTACCTAGGATGAGGTCCATGGGAAAATCCACTGTCCAAACCTAGAAAAATTCGCGTGTTATTAGAGGGGATTTTAATTTCCTGTCCCTCCTATCTCCAGGTGAATTTTGAATGACCCCCCCCCCCATCGCGGGTTGGCATTTTCATTACACCCTTCAGACTTGCGTTCGGGTTTGTGTAGGCCTATTTGTCATAATTTAGCGCTATAGGACCTACTTTCTAAATGTATAGCTATAGCCGTGCTATATAAATATTATAAGGTACCGGTATGTAATATTATGTAGGCCTATGGGGGTGGGGTGGGTACTCAACACATTTTAACCATGACTTACAATGCAAGGCTCATTGTTGCCATAAATGATTTTTCCTTCAGGTCATTATAATAGGTTGTTATAAACTTCCGTGTTTAACCTTGTATTGTTTTGGCTGCTTCATTATGACTTTCGGTGGGTTTAAGCAATTTCAAACAAACACAAACAAAAGGCACTATACCGAAACACTAGGTAATTTCTTTGCTATATTGAAGTTCTGGCAAAACTGTATCCAGGCCGGGCACCCAGAGATATCGATCCACAATGCTAGTATTTCACGCGTGGATTTGAATTTTTTCAGCTGGTAGTCAAAAATTATGGAATCAAAACGGAAATTCTGACAAAACTATAATATATAGACCCACACGATGTGCTTTACAGAGGTGGGAAATATCTTTCTTTAGCAAACTATATTAGTTTGAGACGCTAAAAATGAATTCTGTAAAAAGCTCACGGGCGAACTAAAGGCCTATAAAAATCAAAAATATCACACTTAAAGACACAATTTGATGCTTAATTTTAACACCAAAAAAAAAAAAAAATGTTCATCCAAGCACTATGTTTTTATTTGACATTACTGAAGAAAAAAAATTTTGCTTTATATTTGACCGAGAAAATAAATTTCATAGCAAAAAGGTGTATCTCGGAATTGTGCTGATTTTAACATGTATCGATCGACTTTTAGCGCGACTAAGCAGAACAAAAGAATCGGTTGTCCTGCGTTTAGACTGATAATAGTATGATGGGATGTCCTGCCTCTTGGGTCACATTTTCATCAATATTATTATAGAACAATCAAAAACCAATAAAATCACGTTAGATTCTTGACTCTTCTCATGGTAAATCAATGATATATTGTTGTCACTTACGCGGAGGAGAACGATATAATTGTGTATTGATAGGTCTCGTTAGTGAAACAGGAATCACTTTACCAGTTTGTTTTACAGACAAGGGTAGTTATAATACATATGGATAATTAGTAAATCAGATAACTTTGTTCAGTCCAGCTTTCCAGAAAGTGACCTTCGCCTGTGGCAGTTAGCTGTCAAATGTTGACAGTTGGAAACAGGTGTCGTGGTGGAAGCATTTTTTTGTCAGAGTATGGTTGAATCAGTTGTCAGCTGAATCAGTTGTCAGCTGAAACGTTAGTAGAGTTGTAAATGACACTTCGTTATCATTCTCTTTTTAGGTTTAATTGAGCAGTTTTAGTTCAATAGATATCCAATAAAAAATCTTAGAACCAAAATTTTAGTTCGATCTGACATTGAATTTGTGAATTAGTAAGCTGAAGATAATGTCACCAGTCCAGCGGGTCAGTTTCCTGGTGAAGCCTGGTGGTTCCAGACCCAGAAACGTAGAAAAGTTGCAAAATGTAAGTCCCAGTATTAAATTTATTTCCAAAACTCTGTTAAAACCATTGGATGACTAAGAACATTCACTCATTTGAAGATTATGTTATTTAACGCACTCCCAGGAATTCGCGTCATTCAACTAGTAGTGAATAAGGTTTTACTAATGAATATCACTAAATGTGTGCTTTTGTTAACCTGTTATCACTTGAATTAATATGTTTGTGTTCTAATCACACTTAAGAATGGCAGATCAATTAACAGCGGCACAAACCACTTCGAGTTGTTGCTATAGAATGCACATAAGTACCACTATCTCAGAATTCATTGTTTTGATGCAGCTAAATATACAATTAGGCCACATCTACTCCAGGTCATGCTCACTGCTCACTTAAACAAGACAACTTTCAGAGTCGTTGTTCGTCGCTTAACTACTTCAAGTTATTGGTAAAGAATGTACAAAAAGTACAAATTCTCAGAATTCATATGCAATTATGCAACATCTATTCATGCTCGCTTTTCACCTAAACGATTTGACGACAACATTATGATGTTTCCACAATTCGTCGTCTCGATGTCGGTTAAATGATTCTGTTTTAATGTATAATACGTACGTAATGAGAAAAAACAAAATGATCGTCGCCTAATAAACTTTCCATATCTTGTTTTCATAATATTTGTGTCTATTTTCATTCAGAAGTGACAATAAAGGATGACACTTTCATTAAAATAGGTGTTACCATGGTTACCCAGGCTGATATGTAGTTATTGTTACGTTGCTATAAAACACAACACAATACACACAAATGTGGATACTAATAATTAATTCTTTTGATAGTTTTTCAATTTTAGATATGACCTTCCAACCATTGCAAATACGAGGGGGCGGTCAATCTGAGTCAATCGGACTCAATCTGAGAATAGTCCAATTCCGACCACCAATCTTCTTTACTTGATGGCTTGCCAACCATTGCTAGTACCCACAACCTTGTTTGTTAGAACACAAATACGAGAGGCGGTCAATAAGTTTGCAGAACAAGGTACTTGAAAGAGTACTAGCCAAATTCTTTCTAGGGGCCTATCTCACGCTTGAACATGGTCACTGCATACCTTATTGCACCCGTCTCAATTTTTCTTGAAACAACAAAATGGAAGTCTTCCGATTGCTCCATGAGCATTGATCACCAGCAAACCTGGTATTATGAAGGTAGAACTTAAAATTCTGAAATAGGTTTCGCTAACTGGAGACCATGCCACAATATCGTTGCTTTAGTTAACTGACCCCTCTGTTGTGAATGGCAGCTTGACAAACTGAGAATAGTGTACAGGACTCAATCTGAGAATAGTCCAATTCCGACCACCAACCTTCTTTACTTGCTGGCTTGCCAACCATTGCTAGTACCCACAACCTTGTTTGTTAGAACACAAATACGAGAGGCGGTCAATATGTTCGTAGAACAAGACACTTGAAAGAGTACTAGCCAAATTCTTTCTATCTCAATCTTGAACATGGTCATTGCGTACATTAATGCACCAGTCGCAATATGGATGTGGATGGTTTGCTATCAAAATTGTATGATATGCCTATGATTGTTCTTTCATTTGGCAAATGAACTGTCATTAAGACTCTCCCTGAATTTCAGTACACAGCGATGAAGACCTTCCACTATGGTGACCGCGTGATGGTCGTCTTAGTGGTGGGAGATCCAGATGCGTCCACTGAATCGACTCACAATTCCAGTGATTGGTGTATATCACCTTAACCTTATATAGATACAACTTCTAAGTATATAGAAGGTGTGGACCCCGTGATGATCCACCCACCATACACCACCAATCACTTCACCCATACATAAACTGGCCTTAAAAAGAAATATGTTGCGCTGTGAATAACATAACATAATAGGCATTTATTGAGCGCCCCACAAAGAACGGAGCGCTTTACAAAAGAATATATGGTCGAATCCAACCAAAAGTGTCCACGGGCCAAAAATAAAACTCCGAAATAAAAATGTCTCCACAATGTTTTCCTTTTGCCCATTGATTGATGACATATTGGCCTTATAGGAACCAAAAGTGCCATTACTAATCTTGAAAAATAAATCCAGGACGTGTGATAGTAAATGTGATATCAAAACCCAATGTTACCTACGAATACCACTAGGATGCTTTCACTATCGCAATACTAATCAACCTAAAACAAGTGAAATATTCCCATTAACGCTTTTTTCGTGTAATGTAGACCACAGGGTGTCAGGAAAATGCTAGCTCAACCAAAAAATATTTGTTTTTGTTTTTATAACACGATCAATATGATCTTAGTCAATTTATGCTAGTTTATTTTTGAAAATGAAGTTTAGGTCAGTTTCTGTATTTTATTTATCAAATGAGTATGAATCAATTTACACATTGTATAAGAACGAGTGGGATATATGTTCTCAGGAAAATTTGGAATTATACGCATACACCTAACGCTTTATAAAATGAAAAGGTGAAGAAACCCGGGTATTCGTAGGTAACATGAGCGATTTAACAATATCTATATTGAGTTTAGAGGTTTAAATTTTGCTATTATGGTAATGAATTAATAAAATGGTAGTTTTAGATCTGTTTCAGATGGTACGTCCAAATGAATAAATGCTATTACCTTAGATCAAAAATGTTGATGCTTTTAGCAAGATTTTGAACACTTCATTTTGATATACAAGTAGTTAATCAGCAATTTTACATAATAAATAATTGTTGAATGAATCCGTATATGGGTAATAATATTGTCCTGGGGTACCGCTTAAAGTTTTTGACAATTAATTTCCATTGGTATGGACACTTCATTACACATGGCACGTATTATGATGTATTCGTAAGTAACATTTCAGTATTTGTAGGTAAGAATTAGACTTTTGGTGGATATCGCAATCAAAACTTCATTTTATAAAGCACTTTGAATGTATTATTTTCTTTATGTGCGTTTAATGATACTTGAGACCCTATCATGTATTAATAATGTCGGTTCACAGCGGTTGAAAGAGGATTGAAGTAAGAAACAAAGGCACTAAAGTGACTTTAATTTGCTTAATTGCACACAAATCGCTTAAAACCGTTATTGCAGACTTGTGAAGTCCATCTTGGAGTCAGTTACGTCTTGTGGCCTTTCGTTTGAGGGCAACTACAATAAGCTTTATACCAGGGTCCATCACTGTGTTGTCTAGATCATGAGACAATGAGAACAGTCGTTTTTTCCATGGTATTCGTAGGTAACCTTAGCGAATACGTCAAAAGTTACCTTCGAATAAATCAATTTGGACACAAATTACTCAGAAACCAGAAGGTCGGTAAACATTTAAAATGAAGCACACATAATAGTTGACAAATCCAAGTATTTATCCCCTTCTAATCTTCTTCGAATCTGATTTTTCTTTCAAATGAGCAGACCGTCGTCTATTTCAGTACATATATTTCAACAAGTAAGCCGTATTCAGTTTTGCATGGTGGGCATGTATGTGAATTCGCAAATTATTTGATAGCAAACATACAGGCCTTCGTTATGTACCAATATGGGCATTGGCATGAATGGCGGTGTTTCACAATACTGTCATGATGTCAAATTGTATTCGTAGGTAACATTCGGTTACCGAAATTTACCTACGAATACTTGCTTTTATTGTTGACATCTCAGAAATATTTAAACGCAGGCTATTAAAACTTGGTAGAAATAAAGAGTGTATTACCCTGCACCTATTGCTTAACTATTGTTTACTATTCTCTCAGTTTGTGGAAATGACACAGCTTTTAACATGTATTCGGAGGTAATGCATATTTTTTACCAAACCTACCTTTGTGCCATTTAGAATTTCTGGCACCTAAACACAATAATAAAGATGTCTGAATGCAATGCATTTCAATATTGGACATATCAAAGCTTGTATCAATTGCGCATTTATTAGTGATTTCCAATTTTAAAGATATATCTAGTGCTATGGAAAATTGTATTCGTAGGTAATGTAAAAAAATACCACTCACAAAATTATCACAAAAAATTCATAATTATGTACAAATATGTGAAAAATTGAACAGACAATCTTTGAATACACACCTTTCAGGAAATCAATTTAGATTCAATCCAATGACTTCTTTTCATAACTGATTTAGATGTTTTTAAAAATACTTTAAGAAATATTTTGAAAAAATGGGTAAAAATAGCATGTTTTGGGGTCTCTGTGTCTAAGTTTTTCACAGAAGGGGTCTTATTATATATGGCGCGAAGCGTATGATCAAGGCGAATAAACACAATACAAAAACGAATGCCAATTGATTAATACTTTTAAGTTATGGCCCTGAACATGCCGTGTACACTTTTCGTTGGATTCGACCATATACAGCAACATGAAACTAATACAAACAATACAAAGCATAATATATGTCAAGACAATTGGATAAGAGCATGATAAAAACTACTTGAATAGATATGTTTTCAGATTTGCTTTGAAAAGCTGGAGTGTACCAGCTTCCCTGATGTCACGAGGTAGAGTGTTCCATAACCGGGGTGCACATGATTCAAATGAATGATCACCGGTACGTGTCTTGGTTTTTGGCTGAGATAGAAGTGTTTTGTCCTTTGACGAACGTGTGGCATAAGCAGATGTTTTAACCGAGATCAGTTCTTGAAGATATGATGGAGATTGTGAATGGAGGCATTTGAACACGTAGACCAGTAGTTTAAACTTGATACGTTCGCGAACTGGTAGCCAATGAAGGAGACGTAGTAAAGGAGCACTGGGATGGTCTCGGCCAACAAGCATAATTAATCTGGCGGCCCTGTTCTGAAGGCGTTGCAAACGCGTTAAGTCACCTTCATTGGCACCATAGAGCAAAGCATTACCATAGTCAATCCGTGAGAAGAATGTGGTCCAGGAAGGTGTTGCATGTCAGTGCATTTTGCTGTTGTGTCAGTTGGACAACTGTTTGGTTACTGACCAGTGTTAGAGTAGAGTATTGAAGTAATCCTGTGTGCAATTTTTGTTCATTTTTATGTAGAGGATTTTAAGATATGACCTTGTAAAAAATTATAAGTTTCTTTTTGAGGCCAGTTTAGTACTTAGCCTTGAGATGCTTCGGTAATATTGCGATAATTAATTTCTTAGATATGAAAAAGGTATGCCACTTTCTGATTAGCGAAAACAGAAGGTTTGGGGGATGTTACTCATGGTTTACAATAAATAGCTATCACCAAGATGTCTGCTTACACAAACGGTCGATGTCTATATTGATATAATGGAATCATCATCTGGCAATGAAAATGTACTTTTGAAAGCTTGTCTGAAAGAATGACAAGAATTAGCCCACAAAAGTAGGACTTAAGTGTTACCTGTTAACTTGTTTACCGTCTGAATATGAAAGTCGACAAAAGTAGAACAGTTATGCTACCCCGAGAGCCACTCAGGCACATACCGTCATGACCGTAACGAAATCACTTCCACCGGCAATTTGAACCGACACCCGTTCTACTTAATCGCTGTATTATTGTGTGTAGATGCTGGCAAACATTACACATTGCAATGTTTTCGACACATTCTGTTTACACAAGATTACAGCCTGACAATTTGATAGATTGTCGGCTGGTTGGACAGAATGATCGCAGAAGATAAGAATAAGAAACTAAAGCCGCTGTGGCTCTCGAGCCACATATATCGTAGGTTTTTTCTGTGATGGCTGTTGTAACTCTGGATGGGGCGGGGATGAGGTGGGGTTGGGGCTTGGTTGTTAGGATGTTGGTGGTTAGTTGTGCCTAATGCCGTACCAAAGGCTGATATCCTTCCCAAAACCTTTCCTATTGCACCACCAACTGTAAATTAGGTATGTTTAGACGGTAGCCTACTTACAAGCAAGCCGGCAATTAAATTATGCCAGGGAAGTGAGACTAGGCTGCAAGCGAGTGTGTGTCTACACGGGACTTACTTGTAAGCCAACATGGTCTATGAGCCAACTCAAAAGTAAGAGTGACCTTCACTGGTAAATTATGCCATGATTATGCACAATCAGAATAGAATTGGGTCATCAAGGTCATGCTTACATGCGAGTTTACAAGCAAGTCTTGTTCACACTGGCCTTACATTCGAATGTACTTCGCTACCCCGGGGGGGCACTTCAATATGAAATGGATATAGGTGTAGGGCTGGCACTTTCGCAGTAAGGGGCATTCGGTGAGAGCAAAATGTAAAAAATATGGGGTCATTGGGTGAGAACATGACCTTTGGAACCTTTGGGTGAGAGCCGAAATAGTGTCAAAAAAACCTCAAAAATCAAAAATGTCTTCGTTTTGTCAAATAATAGGTAACAAAATCAGTGATAAATGAAAATTGCTGTTCAAATTGAAAAATAAGGGTCTTTGGGTGACAGATCAAATGGAAAAATACGGGGCCTTCGGGTGACAGAACATGTGTTCGTAAAAAATATGGGGTTTTTGGGTAGAGCGACGCTGAAAAGGGGGGTCTTAACAGCCCTACATACGCGTGACCTCCAAAGTGGGAGTGCCCCCCGGGCTCGCTACATGTAAGATATCTTACATGTAAAATCGTCACTTGTAACTTGCATGTAGCTACATGCGAGTGCGTTTAGACGGGCACTACATGCAAGTTTACATTTGAATGTAGTTACAAGCGACTTTACAAGCGATCGTCTGAACAAGCATATAGATGGGCAGTCGAGTGCCACAATAGCTTTGTTATTTTATGGTTTTCTTGGGGGCCAGAAACCAATCACTCCAGTGATGACCTATTAACTTGTTGCTTGTTTATAAATACCATTTTTTTGTGGCTATATGCCCAAACCTGAGATATTTTCCCCAATATTCAGAACTTATGACTCTTATGAGTTCGTTCTGTCAATAAGAACTAGCGATCTTGATTGTACTTATCATTTGCCCCATTTCATTCTGATCAATAGGCCTATACTGCTGAAAATTCTGATAAATTGACAATTTTTAGAATGATTCCCTCAATTCATACTACATGTTCCATTGGCATTCATCAGTTCAAACTTGGTTCAGAAGCTTACCTTTTCCACCAACACAACTCAAAATACACATCACGAATAGCAAAAATTACAAACACAAATCACCCAACAAATCTGTCCAAATCCATCAAAATATTATCCAGTTCGGATGTGAAGACATATTAACATTGTTGCAATACCTCTTTATCTCAAACAAAGGTTCATATATAAGTTGTTACATCAACTTACATCATAAAACTGGTTTCAAAAAGACTTTTGACTGTTTGATACAATCAAGATAATTGCACTATGATCATTTTGTTCAGATATCTCCCCTTTCGCACTGAAACAATACCATAATATGTTTTGACAGAGAAAGTCACTGACCTGGTCATGCTGGTCAAGTTCATATATACCACAGTCCCTATAATCTGTGGGTCAGTGACACCATCTCCGTAAAGGCTATCGTTCACCAGCATAATACCAATCATTGCTCAAATTTGACCTCATCTTTTGGAATATGAGTTTTTGTACCTAGCACATTCAAAGGTCATTCAATTATTGTACAGAAATATTGGGCAAAAGAACTGGTGCGATGGGGATTGATGTTAGTGTTACTACTGAATATTAAACAGACTCTCCCAATGGTCACCCATTCTTACAGGGCCTTCTCCTCTAAGGTTTACTATCTCCCGGGTACTATCTATACCCTGATGAGGCAAGCATTGAAGCAAATGGTTAGTGACATGTTCCTCAAGTACTAGTAATATTTGTCTTTAAAGCTCAGTCTTAAACAAACGTTTTGTAATGAGTCAATGGGGTAAGCCTACAGTACCACACGCTTACCAAAACTGGGCACTTTACTCAAGGTATAAATACCCAGTTTACTCGAGTTAAATACCCCCTCTCGCAATACAGCTAGTGTGAAAGTACCTTCGCATACTTACAACTGAACACCCCTTAGCTAGTGTGAACACCACTCCCTTCATTACAAAACAGCCACACCAATCTTGCCACTAATATAACAGCTGCCCTAAAACAAACGTCCCATATTACACACAATTAAGAATAACACCAACATCACCCACTCACCTTACAGCAGCTACATCACGCAAGCCATCTACCGAACTTTCTGAGTTCAAAGTAACTAAATTATTTGGTTACAACTTCCTACAACCTTGAACTTGGTTCAAGTCCATTCAATCAATATCACATTACTTACTGCACTTACAACTCCTAAAATCCCTACTGGTATTTCACTTCTAGTAAACACCTTTCACTACTCCCTAGGGATCATTGTGCATTCACAACCTTTTAATACTCTCTCCATTAATCTCCATCAACTGAAAACAAACAATTTGGCCAAGTTCAACTAAACAAACTTACCAATTCCCACTGCAAATTCCAATTAATATTAACCCTTGAAACTCCACAAAACCAGTCCAAACATTCATTAACACCACATTCATTAAATCATCAACTCCTCCCAAAACACATTTTCCTACCCTGTCACGCTCCACTACACAAATCGCAATTGAAAAAACAATTCAATATCCATTAATTACTACACCACCATTTATCGAAACCTAATACCATGTACCCAAGCACTCACACTATTTCACTGACAATGAAGTAAGCTCGTGGCCACGTACAAACTCAAGAATCGTAGGAGGATAGCCTCCCTACGATATAATGATTGCATGCAGGCCATATTTCAATGCTACTGCATAACGAGGACAATTTAAAAATCGCTTTGTGACCATTGGTGACAGATTCAACGTGAAATACCTATTAGATGTCTTGTCATAACACATTAAATAAAAGTGCGTACGGCGTTTTGGATGGATATTTTGGTAATAAACACATGTTACATGAAGTGACAATGCACATAATCTGTTCAGACAAATAGCTCAGTTTGACATGGACATACAAATAAAAACAATATTTTCTTTTGTTTCATTTACTACACATCCATTACGTGTAATATATTTACATACACTGTGTTCCAATAAAAATTGCCAAGTGGTTTTATTTTGATATATATACATCCCTCCAAAAATAAACATTAAAATTCAAAAAGCACCGTAGCACATTATATTTCCGAATATCAGTGCAAATTATGGTTGATTCGGTTAAGTAAATCGAATTATGAAAGTTTGTAGTTGAAGAGTTTGGCTCCAAAAGCTGCTTTGTGTAAAATTCATTTGAAGATATTCCTAAGGCTTGCTAATCTAATAACATTGGACCACTAGAATAGTTACAACAATATTTTGGTTATCTTTAAAAATTGATTGCAAATCTCTTTACCCTTTAAGATTGTTTTGTTCCAAAAGGCGTTAAATCCAATGACAGCCATTTTAAAACTTTGCATTTGAGAATTTTTAGGAGACAAAATGATGTTGAAAAAAGTTAGAAAATAAGCTAGAGTTACAAACATATCCATTTCAATTGTCATTTAAACTTTAAAATGTTAAAATACACCAGAAAATGTGACATAAGGCAGCTATTGGATTTAACGCCTTTTGGAAACAAACTCTCCGGCCTTTTTTTTATGCGCATTACGATAAGAGTCATCAAACTGTTGGACCTACAACTTATGCGTTTCTTGTGATCATTTTGTCATTTTGTCATTCTGCCATTCATGTTGTAATGCTGTCTTCACTTTACTATCTGCCAAGGATAAGGATCGTTTACAGCGACTGCAAAATAATGCTGCACGTCTTGTGTTTGCGGTTGGACGTCGAGTCGAAGCTAAACCCTTCTTCATAAACTGCACTGGCTGCCTGTTGAGCAGAGAATTCTGTTCAAAGTCCTTTTGTATGTATACAAGGCATTTAACAACTTAGCTCCTAAGTACATCGCTGAACAATTCACTGTTTATGTTCCATCCCGGCCCTTCGATCAGCCATGGACACAAATCGGCTTGTTATACCGATGTCTGAATTGGTCACTATGGGTGGTCGAAGTTTCAAAGTTGTCGCCGCAAATGCCTGGAACTCTTTGCCGAGACAACTGCGGACTGCTGGATCTACAGACATTTTCAAGGGAAATCTTAAGACTTTTCTATTTTAAGAACTTTGTAATTCATTTATTTGTTGTAAACGCTATTGTACCTTGTAAATAGCGTCCTAAATACCTGTTTGTTGTTGTTGTTGTTGTTGTTGTTGTTGTTGTTGAGATATCTTTTGTAAACAAATTCAGTGAGTTGCCCGTTGGGTGAATATCAAATAATGTATCACTATAAAATGCGTAGCAGTGATATTTATTAATCATTTGTTATGATTGTCAAGCATTTTCTCAGGGTTCATCCTATCAACCCGTCCCCATAAAATGAGAGTACAAGTCGTGTTAATTTGAAACTATTCCAATAATGTGTTGCAGTAAACGTTAAGCAATAAAGGTCTTTAAAAGAGATTATTCATTCCAAATGTTTTTCAATTTCTTCATTTGGGGTTGAGTAAATTTATTTGCGCAACAAAATTAATTTAGGAACATTTAAGTGAATATAATATTTATGGGGACACACTGTAGTGTACGTCATTACTCATTACTATTCTAACAATTTTCATTACACATCATGAACAATATTGTACTTTGGCATGTTTGTGTCCATTAAGAAATCCTTTAACGTCCCATATTGTAAAATTAGAGTTATTATAATATTTACTAAAGAAACACATTAATAAATTGCCAGTAGCGACATCGAATGGTTGCAACGCTATTTTTACTGGCAATTAGTACACAACTTGAATATTTGAAATAAGCTGTTCATACTGATTGGTAACTTGTAAAGTACAGTTATGTTTTTCTCAAGTGTTGCAATGTCATTATGAATAATTATCACTTGTTTAAATGTGTTTTGTATTTCGTGTTTCATCGTTATCATCATCATCGTCTTCGTGTGGTCAAGATTTCCGGCCATCCTCAGAAAGCAGTCGTAATCTCTTTTTTGCTCACTAATAGAGTCGTTCGTTAAAGCACTGGCAAAGATATTTTGTCCCGTCCATTCTTTTATGCTTCTGTCACACTACACCGAATAGGTCTTCCGTACAAGAAACGGATGGTATTTTAGTAAATCCGTTGTTGTTCGTCAATGATCGTTTTATGTTCTTTTTATGTCCTGCTATCATCCGCCAAATGCGTTTCGTGTTAGGTGATGTTCGTTAAGTCCGTCGGCATGCACAAAACTTGAAACGGAGTGTACCGAATACACATGTTCGGTATTTATCCGATGTGTGTTCGTATGGTGCTGAATATTGCCGGAGTTTGTTCGCTCTCCTTTCGTTCATGTTCGTTCTTTGTTCGTTGCACTCGGCCCGTGTTCGTTGCAAATACGTTCCTGTGAGGCCTTCACCACCGGATAGCATATTTTTGCATTCGGTGATGTACGTTGACCCAGACCGTGTTAGTGTCACACTACACCGGATCGGTCTTCCGTATAAGAAACGGATGGTATTTTAGCAAATCCGTTAGTGTTCGTCAATGTTCGTTTTATGTTCTTCATATGTCCTGCTATTATCCGCCAAATGCGTTTCGTGTTAGGTGATGTTTGTTTAGTCCGTCGACAATACGTTTCAAGTTTTGTGCATGCACAAAACTTGAAACGGAGTGTGCCGAATACACATGTTCGGAAGTTGTCCGATGTGTGTTCGTACAGTTCTGTATATATACCCTGGGTTTGTTCGTTATTCTTTCGTTTATATACCGCAGGTGTTTGCATGGTTTCGCAGGCGCTTGTGCCGGATGTAGGCCTATGGCGAACATGTGCATCAATCATGGGGTGGGGGGATTTTCTGAAGGGTGTGTGACGCAATATCATATTTCCCCAGTACTTTAGTGACTGACAAGTAGAAAAAGGGGAAAGAGAGAAAAAGAAAAGAAAGTGAGAAAAATTGAAGAGAGAAGAGAAGAGAAAAGTTAAATTGCACGTAATTTAGTAGGCCTATGCATGTAAGTAGTATTGAGCATGTTGAGGGAGGGCACTTTCTGAAGGGTAGAGGACGCAATATCAAATTCCTACCAGTTTTAGTGATTGACAAGAAAGAAAAAGAAGAGAAAACATGGAAAAGGTTAAATTGTATGTTATTGAGTAGGCCCAGGATAGTATATAGTAAGCCTAAGTATAGGCCTGTGATTATTATAGGCAGTGCTTTAAATGTCGTTCCTTGGCCCAAAAGCCTGTGAAAATTACTGCCGGCCTGTCGATATGTAGGGCCCGTGACATTTTGTCACCAAAATCAGTATTTAAGACGGACTTAGGTCTATTACTGACTTTATTTTGAAAAATGGACAAGTCTTCCTTTTTGCTTCTGCTATGGACATCCACGTGTTATTTTTAAAACAATTGTTTATATTATACAATAATTGTGAAAACTTTTCAATGGCTTCAATTAGGCTTTCGTTTCACCAATTTGTGGCTGTTTCAAACTAAAATAGTACCCAATAATAGTGCTAAAATTGATCTAAAAAATGACAAATGGCTTCAATTGGGCCCTCATTGTCCAAAGGTTTTTCACCTCTATTGCCCCATGACGCTGGTTGCCCTGATATATCAGATTTGTAGCCCTTATGTACTTATTAGCCAATATTTGACCATTTTCGTCAAAGTTTTCCCCCTTAAAAGTTGTCTTTCCCCACTTTGTTCACCCTCTGAAAAAGTGCTTGCTACGTCACTGCCTCTAAGGGGTCAAAAACCCTCTCATACACCCTCTCCTCCCCCTCTTTTCTGATAGTGTGGACGTCCCTGTTGGTGCCACATGCCACGGATTCGCCGGTTATTTGTCGGACGTTGAACGATTGAATATAAAACGCCTGCAGGATTATTAGCGGCCACAACGCATAGAGAGACGAACGGGAATCGGATCCCAAAATCCGGACATTTGTCGGACGTGGACCCCCGAATCCGGTCATTCGTCGGACGTTGAACGATCGAATATAAGACGCCTGCCGGATTATTAGCGGCCACAACGCATAGAGAAACGAACGGGAATCGGACCCCCAAATCCGGTCATTTGTCGGACGTTGAACGATCGGATATAAGACGCCTGCAGGGTTATTAGCGGCCACAACGCATAGAGAGACGAACGGGAATCGGACCCAAAATCCCACCGAATCTTCTGCCGGGCTGGTGATTTTTCCACCGAATAAAATATTTTTGTATTCGGTGATGTACGTTAATCCAGTCCGTCGTAGTGTGACAGACCTATTAGATCTAATAAATAAGTCTTTAATAGTCTATAAGCAAGTAATAACACCTTGGAACAGGTATTCTGTACGCGTCATCTCATTCTAAAGACGTTATCCGTCGATCTGGTCAAAATTACAGGCCACGAAGTGTTCACATCACGCGACAAACTGTAAGTGATCTAGTTGAATACAACTGGGGAAATCCCATCTTCAGAGGCTAATGTTACATCGTATAGTCTTTGCCAATTTAAATCCTATGAGAAATTTCAAACTGTATAAGGTGAGTTTTTCTGGTTGGCATGATATAATTAATCACAACTTGAACTTTTCCCAGATGACTAAGAGTATGCATAGTGTTATTCAAACTCTATAATTCATTTCATTAATATTTTGCTAATTTTAGAATGTCAGTAACATAATAACCTAACGAATTACGCATCATAAATTTTATTTCTATAATTGAAATACAAATATAATGGAAATATTCATTTTATTAATAACGAAATTTAAAAGAAAAAACTGGCACTGGATGGAATCTAAATCAAGTTCAAAATCAAACCACAAATGGGTAGAAATATTAAAGAAAATGCCAAATAGTGTCTCAACCTGTGAAACTTCAAAAACGAAACTTAATGCATCAAAAACATTTAATTCATAAAAATGGTTAATGGATAGCAACGTGTGCACATTATTTGCTGTGGGACGTGAGAGCACATGACATACATCAAATTGCATTCTAAATGCTAGTAATATCCTTCTGATATCAATAATTTTGATTTTTGAAATCCGCGATATAATTAAGTGATGCAAATTTTATGGCAAATTTTATATTATATCGCGAATTAAAAAAAAAAAAAAAATCAAAATTACCCTATATCATCAGGACATTCCTAGTATTCCGAATACAATTTGATGTGTCTCATGTGCTCTCATGCCCCACAAAAATACTGTGCAAACGTTGCTATCAAGTTTCTTAAGGAAACTCAAAGTGTTATTCACATTATACCACTTGCATCTTTCGAATCTTAGTAGTATGTCTTATTAGAACATTTTAAAGAAAACTAATACCGCTTATACGTATATTAAGTTTTCTCTATTTATTTATTTATTTTACCGTCCAGTATTTTCACTTTATTCTACGTGTAATTAGGCACGAATAAGTGTTTAATTCGAAATCTTTCAAATCTTAGACGTTCCACTAGAAATAAGAAAATATAACCAATCCAAAAATATTTTCTTAAGCACAACTGACTTATCATGTAACTAAGCTCAAGACAATCATTTTTTAAATATGTCGCTACCACTTGACCATGTTGCATAGCTAAGTATTCTTATGAACACTTTCTAAATATATTTTGAAGCATGCATCTCCAGTTCAACTGAGCAGTTTATTGGAAAGAGAGTAATAAAACCACAAGAAAAACATTAAATGCTTTTGGCAAGAATGCGTAAATCAAGTGTATTCGGTTCCCTTGAGGTTAATGTGAAGGGAAAAAAGTCTCATACTCATATCTGTATTTTATATATTTATTTTTATTAGATTTGGTATGGCCCTTGCAACTCAGAGGTTATTTGCGCCAGGACACACACCTTGATCCAACTTTGTTCCAATACAATACGGTATATCGTCAGCCGGCTACGCTAATTGCCTATAAAGTCATTTTTTATATCTTTAACAACAAAGAACAAAATGTGATCCAGGCATGCATCAGTTACGTAATCACCCTAATTATTTTCGATTATACCCTTTCATTTGTATCATTATCATTTGTTCTTGTGCAAAGATTGGTGAATAAATATGTTTAAATGTATGCTTGAACCATATTTTGTACTTTGTTCTTATCTCAAAATTACAAAAAATGTCTTAGGCAATTAGCGTAGCAAGCTGACGATATGCTTCACTGCACCTTAGTTATTTCCTATGGCTAAACGGCTTGATGCCACATTGTACATGTTTCTCCCTGGATACTCGTGCGGTGATTTCATTTCATTTCCTTGTAAACTTGTTTAACAAACCAAACGGTGTCTTTTCAGTATTATGAAAGTGTAATCCTTGTTGTCTATAAAAAGAGACAATAATATTTTATGACAAATTTAGTTTGGCGACGATTTATTTTGCTTACTCTCTTTACGTATAAATTCTTACTATGCATAAAAATATCATTAGTGATGTTGTACCCGTGGAATACAAATTCACCATTCATTGCTAAACACAAGAAAATACAACACGAATTTGGATACTTATTTTCAATTTGTGGAATCATCACATGCCACAAAAGCCACATTTTACAACCGGTATGAGTTGTCACAAGGGTTAGATCAGAAAAGTAGGACCTGAGTGTCTTCTTTTGTCATTTAAATATGAAAATCGACACAACTAGAACAGTTATACTACCCCGCCAACCATGCAGACACATACTGTAAAGAAAATCTTGTCATATGTACCACAAGCAATTTACAAATTGTACCGATGTCTCTTGTACTTAATCATGTTTATCGCCGTAATATTGCTGACATACATTTCACCTTACAAGTTTTCGACAAATTCTGTTTATAACTGTATTGTGTGACAAGTTGATTGCTACTTGGTTGGACAGAATGGTCGGGGATGAAAAAATAAGAACTGATTACATACTGACAATATTTCAATGAGAAAGACTTGCAATCAACTTATGTACGGAACATGTTTGTGACAGTTTAACGTAAGTATTGTCAAAACACATTAAAGTCTTGAAGGATGAGAGACCATCTAAATGTCAATTCAAAATTACGGGCGCGGTATCACCATTATGGCCACCTTTTAATATCTGTTCTTAAGGCTAGTCGGTGCAGTGCCTGAGATAGCGGTGTTTGTGTTCATATATTGAGAAAAATAACGCCCACACTCATAGGGAAAGGTATGGGCCGGGTATGGGATCAATACGTGAGATCCTAAGGCTAATATTTCAATTGGTTTTATTTTCCCCATGTGCATGATTTTCACTGGGAGAGGGAAATAGCGAAAACGTTCGTTATGACATGTTATTTGTCTACACGCAATAACTGCAACACATTTAGAAATATAAATGTGACCAGTGGCTTCCTTGACAAACATCCTATAGTATCAATGTATAATTGCTCTGCAGGAATAAACTGTATTATTTAAGGTGGCTGTGTACTCTCAGACATGCATGTAGTAAAAGTGCAATAACTTTGTAATTATTCGCGCAAAACATATAAAAGTATACATTTTTATGAAGGCAAGACATCAATAAATCTTAATATAAATACAGATTTGGGGTAAAAACAACAATTTTGAAGAAAATCACAAAAGAGTGAGTTTTTGGCAATATTTGTTAGGTACATCATAACAAAAAACACTCTTTCCAAAATATTTTATTTTGTTTTTAGCTCAATCTTGAGGCTCCATTCCAAAAACGGTTTTTTATTTTTTGATATCGGCCTTATTTTTTGAGATATTGACAATATAAGGCATCAAAATGAACTTTTTAAAATTCAAAAACGCCTATTTGCACAAAATGATGCCCAAAATCGGAAATAGACCAAAATATAAAAAAATGAGAAAACCGTTTCTTGAGTCGATCATGCTTTTTACGATGATCATATTTGCTTACCTATAGATGCTGTATTTATTGAGTTATCGTGTACCTAAATCGTCATTTTACCGAGAAAATGAACATTGAAATAATGGCCGTTGAAGTTTAAAGTAGTCACATTTTGCACTTTCATCGAATCTCACAGGAGAATGCAACAGTTTTCGTTTTTGTAACTTATATTACGTGAACATCGGGTAAATCCACAGCCCCTTGAGAAGTTTGAGCGAAATCCATTCATAACTTGACAATTTAAATCGGGGGAAAGAACTTGAAAAACCCCACATTTTATCAGCTAAAACGGAGCCATTTGACCACTAGGTTTTTGTGAAATCAGTGCTTCCATAAGATGCGCCGCGCATGCAGATAAGCGTCGCGTATTTGTGCGTTAACGAATTGCGCGATACGCAACGCGATGAGTTGTTGCGCGCGTGTACCTTGCTGGTACAACAAAGATTTTCTTTCCTTTTCAATTTCAAACACGAGTGGAATAGTGAAATAAAATCCTTAAAATATTGCAGTTGGAGTTTACAAATCTGGATTTTCATTCCTTGTATTTATAAAAACATAACAAGGTACAAACATATCATAAAAACTCAATTTTGAGAAAGAAACAATGGCTAGAGTACACAGCCGCGTTAAGCGAAAATGCTAGTAACCAAAACTGAAAAATTATGACCTCAACGCTCCGACTCAACTTAAACCTAATCAATTATCCCAAGATTTAAACAAGAAAACCTTTAAGTAAGTGATAACTCATCATGAAGTTATAATGCTTTTATTGAGCAATGAAATGATTGATCAATGACACACAATAAAAATAACAATTTCGTTCCCTCTTCTTCATATTCTGTTCATCTGTCTGCCGCAAGCTCAATGTTATAAACCCCCATAATGTTTTTCACAAGGCAACTTAAATACACCCAAATTGCTTAATCTAATCGCAGATCCATCCTTTGTATTCATTTTGGTGACAGCAATTTAATTCACCATCTTCTATACCTGAGGCAAGACCGATCATCAAACATCGAGGGTAGGGTTTGGCCCAACATATATGTTTCAAGAGTAAAATCCATGATATATATTATTTTTGCTCTTGTGAAAAGGATATGGACATTAAACTTGGTCGTGATAGATATCCGATGTTATTGTACAGAGTTTTTTTACCACTTTTACGAGGGCGCGCTCACTTTATGGTGTCATAGTGACATTACGTGGTGTAAGTTTGCACTGTTTTGATCGGGTGATGGAGGAAATTATATGTACAAATCGGGTGTTATTCTTCTTCAGGTTGATGTTGATGTTCTTATTTTCCCGCCTGCTGCTCCTCTTCTGCTTTTTTGATTATTGTTACTTCATTTTAATACGCTTAGTCATTCTTATTTCATTAAATACAACCATTCACTTTATCCTGTGGTCAGTTTAGAGCAAATCTTCCATTACGATGTGAATGCAACACAAAGAAAATATTAATTTTTATATTTTTTTCATTAGGAACATTTTACTGAACAATGATGTGTATTGTAAATTCATGTTAAATATGGGTTTTTTCACGAAATCGGAACAAATTGACGTATACACTATTAGTTAATATGTTATGGCATGCCAATCTTTAGTTTGATCTGTCACTAACCGGTTTCATGTACTAATATACATTGTTATGATAAGATTATCTTTAGGCGTTTAGCGTAAGTCTTAGTTTAATCTGTCACAAAGTCGTTTCTCATTATAGTTGATTGCCTTTCTTTCCAAACTGCCCACATTGTGATGTAACATTGAAATAAGACCAACATGTAATCATTTTTAATTTGTTAATCCCATAATATTCTGTCTAACCAGGCGACAATCTATCAGACTATAATCTTGTTTAAGGGGAGATGAAGAGGAGTCATTGAGTAGAGGTGCTATGGTCCATTTTGTCCAAATGTAAAGAAACTACCATAACAAGATAAATTATATACCATGTATGTATTGTAGCTAAGATTACGTTCTTCCTTATTTTATAGGGTTTGATAATCTATATGCCATGGTAATTGAACTAGGGGCCAAACATACAAAACTTAACCCGTTTTTTTAGGACCAAGCCCTAAAGTAATATTTCGCGGCCTGGTTATTTTATTTTTGCTCAAAGAGAACTAACAAACTACAATAATAAACCATTCGCTATAAACTTTCGTCTGACTTAAGCTTTAGTGTTTTAAAGAAAATCTTTGTGTGTGGTTACAAACTGTCTAATATTGATATGTTTTCTTTAAAAACCAAACAAAATATTATATTATTCATAAAATTAGAAAATATAGATAACGTATGAGTTTCTAGCCATTTCGATCGCGTAAGGGGTCCAATTTTCCTGTCGCAAACAATTTAGAAAACGGTGCGTTACATACATTGAGCTGTATATCTTTGAAGTCTTTCGTTTTTAAATAGCTACGCACACAGCTTAGTCGTGGGCATCCCACTCCATCTAGCCTTAAAGATAATTTGTCGAAAACATTGAAATGTATAATTTTTGCCAGCATCAGTACAAAATCGTAAATACAAGTGATATCGGTATGACAATAAATAGATTGCTGGAGGCACAAATAAAATATAAGATGTGGTCATAGACCACAGACCTAACTGGGGCGTGTTGGTATTTTGGAGCTATGAACTTTGACCTGACCCCAACACTGAGGTTTGGCACCAGATGACCTTTGACCTGACCCCTGCAAAATGTTCCAAAATGTAAGGATCATGAGGTTTATTTTCACCGAGTTTGAGCCCCGAACCTATTACAGATATCCAGATAACGCATTTCTAAGATTTGACACCAGATGACCTTTGACATGACCCCTGCAAGATGTTTCAAAATGTTTCCCTGGTCATGAACTTTGTTGTCACCGAGATTGGGCACCGTACCCCTTTCAGATGTCCAGAAAATGCATTTCTAAGATTATGACCACTTAGTCACCCTTGACCCCAAATTTGTAAACACCCTAAGGCACATGGTAATAACAATGCATGTGTGCAAATGGTGTCACCCTGCTAATTTGTTTGTGGTAGATGAAGCATTTTGAAGTTTGTGGCCAGAAGACGAATGATCGGGTAGCTAGGTAAAGATTTCTCTACAGTGAGTCGAATATTGAGATGGCGCAAGGGGACAATGAGGTACTACTTTTGTAAGCTAATTCTTGCGATTTCTTTTAGACAAACTGTCAAAGGTTTCTTTTGATGGCCAAGTAGAAATTGAAATATCCAAATTCGTGAAAATTTTATCGTTCATAGCAACATACAAATTATTATCAGCATGGGTAAGTCCAATTCTAATGAAAGTTCCATGCATGTTGTCGCCTATTTTGAAAATGAGCAAAAAGTTTGTTTAAAAAGCCAGAAGAGATTTATTTTAGGCGACGAATCGTTTTGGTTTTTCTCCTGGCGGATAATTCCTACTCTGTCATTTCTGTACGGTATCGTTAGTTCTTAGCTCAAAGTTGGCTGATTATGCATGGTAAAAAACCGAAAAACCTAACCACACGACTTGTGGAATCATAAAGTTGGTCTTCAAGTCGTTTAGGTGTGCAAGCATGACTTAAAACTACGTAGATGTGGCCTAATTGTAATTTCCCGCGTAAAAACAATGAATTCAGAGTATTGCTACTTTTGTGCACTATACTAACAACTTGAAATGGTTTGTGGCGCTGTTAATTGATCTGCCTTTCTCAAATATTCAATTAAAATTGAAGTGATATATGTAATAACAGGTGAAGGAAGGAGAACACGCATTTAATGACATAAATTCAATTAGTGGTTGGAACATTAATAACTTTCCCAGCGGTACAAGTGATTGCTGTCATTAGCATAATTTCATCTCAGCTCTACGCAGCCTGTTTTCGATACAACCACTTTGAATATTATCTGTGTCATGGATCCAGCGACTGGAGTTCAATTTAATAGAATAGCATCTTCACCTACTCACCGTCTCCGTGTATCTGACTTTTAAAAGGCTTGAAGAGTTAATTTGTTAGTAAAATGCCACAAAAAAGCTTATTGTTGTGGATTTTAACAACCATCATAAATTAAAATAATGGGTTCCTTGAATAAGTCATTGCAAGATTAGAAGATGACTTAATCAACAAATTGTTGTGTTCAGGTTAATCTGCTCTTTTATCATCATATGGTTTATTTTAACCCACATTTGGATGTTGTTCATTTCAACATTTAAGTTCCTTGACTGTGTACAATTTTTGAATTATATCTTCAGATCCAGGTGTCCTTGCTAGTTAATTGGCACTATTTTATTTTACTACTCATCTCTTTCAAAAGTTAGTAGGAACCACAATTTATTGTATATAACCATTCAACCCAGTCTATCTACTAAAGTGCTAATATTAAGCACTCTACAACAGTCTTAAAGTGCTAATATTAAGCACATTAACCCAGTGATAGCGCCATCTGTTGTTTTTCAGTATATTTAAGGTTATGCAAGAGTTTTTAAAACAAGTTTATCAAGGTACGCAAGGTTGAGAAAAATGTGCTACTAATGGAGTTCCAATATATTCATGACAGTCAGTCACCCCATTCATACTTAGAGACACCCCGACACCCATTTCATGGGTGTCGGGGTTAATTCATAGTTTAAGCTTGATCGCTTTTATTTCTTCTAAGCCTGGCAGAGCAACCTTGATTGTGTCTTTTTAGCCTTGTTGATGGCTATTGGCTATTGGATGATGGCTATTGCTTTTTTGTAGTTTGACTTGTTTTTCCAATGAGCCTCACACTCTGCCACACCTCCGGGATGCTTTAACTTAACAATTTAATCATGTATAAAAAATATATATTTTATTTTGTCAAAATATAGCTTAAAACGTTTTATATACGGAATAAACTGAATAACAATAGATGGCGCTATCACTGCGCTATTGCGCTCAATATTAGCACTTTAAGACTGTTGTAAAGTTCTTAAGATTAGCACTTCAGTAGAGAGATTGAGTTGTACCATCAAAGTAGCATGTTTTTCTTGAGGTTGTTAAAGCAAGTTTGTGATAGTCATGAATCTTTCTGCGTCCATGTACAAATTATATGACTTTGGAATTAAGTGAGTAAAGCTGAGGTCTTGGTTCGGGCCACCGTCATCATATGAGACATACATTAAATAAATATATTTCTGTAAATATGAAAAGCAGTAACTTGTTATCGTCATTTACATTCCTCATGTGACGTTTTTCCATTCAAATTAACGCCATAGGAACCAAATACATAGTATTTACACATTCTCGTGAGAAACATCGGTTTTATTACTCTCTTTCCCATAAACAAAATGATTAAATATGCTATTACTTTGCCCCTATTTGTCACTCATCTTATACATAAATCTCTTGCTCCTGGCTTATACACCAAAAATGGTGAAACAAAATCAATGTAGCAAAAGACAAATTTAATCCCCCCAGGAGACGATATTATGAAACGATATATGACACTAAGCTTTCAAAATCCCAAGTGAGTGTTTTAGAGTTCGACTCTTTACTTTAAATTTAAATTTACTGCAAAATAAAGCTCTACTTTGTAAATATGAAAGAGCACATTATATCAAGGATTATGGAGTAATATTATACTACAAGATTTTCACTCGTTTGCGATGTGAAGTCAGACACACATACTTTATGCGCAATAAATCGTGTGGTTGTATGTCTTGTGTAAGAGATTGATTTGTGGAAAATGTTTTTACACTTTTCTTCCCAATACATTATATTTTGAAGTACTAGGTAGCTAGCTGAGGTGTTAGTTCAATTCAGCGAAACATTTTACCTGATGATCATATTTTGACATATAATAATGTAAAATTAGCGACGTAACAAATTAATGTATATAATTACATTGTTAGGATTTTTAAATGCGCATTTCAATTTTACGAGAATATGAAATAACATTTGTTGTACACTGGCCTTGGAGGAGAATTTCCACACCTTTCAATTACAATTTGTGTCCTGTTGTGAGCACTTATTGTCATATTGACCTGATCGAAGAATAAAATCTTGAGAATGACATGACGGCATATAAAAACGCTCGTATATACCAAATAACTAATCGTAGATCCATTATTTGCGCTCATTCTAGTGATAGCATTGAGGGTAGGGGTTGCTTATTATTTTAAAAAAGAGAAAAGAGAGATGTCGGAAAGGATGATGAAAAAGAAGAATATGAATTAAGGAGAACTAGGACGAGAAGAGTAGTAAAAGAAACATTATCAAAGTTTTCTATTCTTCCAATTACACAATCGTGATGATTTTGGATTTCTAGTGTTGCGCTCAACAGTTGGAGTGCCTGTGTCCATTAAGAAATCTTTTTACGTCCCACAAGGCGAAATTGGAGTGATAGTACTATTTATCCAGAAGACAAAATGATAAATTACGTAGCATCGAACGGTGCCACGATATTTTCACTTACAATTAATACACAACGCGAGTATTTTAGATCAGCTGCGTAGACTGATTGATAAACTACAGTTCTTTGCTCAATATACGCGTTGGAACATCATGATGTATTATCACTTGTTTAAATGTTCTTGCGTTTTAATTGCAGGATAATTGATCAGGTGAAATGGTAGCCATACTTCGCGCCCGTACCTTTCCATTAAGGTAATAGATTCTCATCCTTCATGGTTGGACAGGAAGTTAAAAATGTACACTTACAATGAGCATAGCTATTTCTCAGCCGTTTGAGTACACCATACCCAATTATATTGTTGTCCAGTCCTCCTCCATAATCATCATCGTCGTCGTCATTGTGGTTAGGTCAAGTTTCCTGTCTTCATCAGTCAATAATAATTCAGTTTTAAACTCCACTTTTCTTTAGTAGTAGTAGAGTATTTTGTTGTATCAATCAAACATGACTGATATGGACTCTTTCAGATCTAATAAACGGTCTTTGTAGCCTCTAACCAAGTAATAAAACCAGGTATTCAACACGCGTCATTTCATTCTTAAGACTTTATCCTTCGATCAAGTCAATATCACAGGTCAGAAAGTGGTCATAAAATGACACAAACCGTAAGTGATCTCATTGAACCAGACTGGAGAAATGTCACTTTCAAGGGCAGTGTATAAAGCCAATGTTACCCTTTATCTTCTATTCCGACTTAACTGAAATTAAAATTTATACATTCACTATTTTGATATTTCGCTAATTGTACGTCATCTATTATATGAATCATTTCAAAAAACACATTTTTCAATAAAAATATCTCAATCCACGTCATTTTTCAGAATTGCCAGCCGGGTTAAACAGATCAGATAGAGGAGACTCTGACGATTAGTTCTAACCCGGCTGGCACCGGTACTTTGTCCAAAATTGATGCACGGGATCCTATGTAGCCACAAAGTAGCTCTACTTCGGGTTTAAAAATTGAAAGTTGACAATATCGATATATAACAGTATAGATAAATCATCGCCTTTATAAGAGTTATTTTAATATGGTAGTGAATTGGTTGTTTCAAGAACAGTATGAGTTGATGTGCCCGTTTTTTGATATATTTTCAGCAATTGTGCGATAACATACTGAACCGGTAAAAACAAATTAATTCTTGCCCCTTCTATTAGCAACCAATAATATATGGATGGTTCTAATTTTTGCGAATGATATTGGTATTTTTCCCCCCAAAATTACGTTACAGGTATAATTCTTTTTGAATACTTTGTTTTCCAAAGGAATTCCCTGCCCCTAAGATGAAAAGTTTTCCAGTTTGGTGCAAAGCCAGGGGCATGCAATAGTATGAATAAGATAATAAGGAATCAGTTACACGTACAGATGACCTTATTGTATTCGGTTCATCTGAATTGTTTATAAATACTATTTGATGGAAATTCATACTATCAAATCCATTTTTAGTGACATACCTTGTTACAGTTTCATGCTGCTACGTAGCACTTCATCAGACTGGCAACCTTGCTTCTTCTTCTTTCCTGAAGTTGCTACCGGTGGCGGCGCTAGAGGCTGGTCGAAAATATTGAATTTTCATCAAATAGTATCAGATGACCTTATTCAATCCAGTTTTCCAGAAAGTATATTCTATTAGTTCGAAACACGTGTCATGCTGTAAACATTTTCTGGTCAGAGCATGGTTGACTGAGTTACAACCCCCCCCTTTTCACCTGAAATATTAGTAAAGTAGAATTATAAAAATAGTTTATAACGTAATGAAACTAGACAGGTACGTACAAACCAGTGCTAAGTAATAACCGTATTAGGCATTCCTTTTGAGCAGAAGGTGCTCCTTCATATTTTACGAAGTACGGCTCTTTTGAAAGCTTTCAGTAATGTTTGTCACATAATAGTATCTCCTGGGAAGAATAAATTTGTCTTTTGTCCCATTATATGGAAATGAGATAATATTAAATATTAAAAAAAGACGGTCTAAAACTTTGATATACAGTATTACTTAAATGCACACTATACAAAGATTATTGTGAAGACCGTAAGTCCACTTGGCCCCTCAACATGTATAGACTAAAGTTGCGTATAGTTTCGTATAATTTGGTAATATTTATACATGTTCAGGGGCCAAAACAAATCTTTTACAACCTTTCATGTCACCCTGGAACATGTATTAAACATTATAAAGCCCTAAGAAACAATACGTAACTTTACTTTATACATGTTGAGGGGCCAAGTGGACTGAAGACGATCTTCTTGCGCTCAGGTCTTCATGTCTTGTTTATTGGAAAGATAATTACACAATCAATAGAAAAACATGCTTCTGGCAAGAATGAATTGATAATATATATTTGGTTCCCTGAGATTAATATGAAGATCTGTCAGATGAGGAAAAGAAATTTGCTTTAGAATGGCTCCTTCTTATATTTACAGCAACATGATTATTAACGTATGTCTCATGCAGTTATTCGATCTGAACCTAAGACTTTAAAGTAAAGTTACTAAATTTCAAAATTAAACGATTGTTATCAAAGACAAAAGAAATAAGGCAATAAAGTTGAGAGCCAAACTAACTTTGTAAGTTGTTTCTTTTTTACGTTTGCCTTTGGCAGTTACGGCAAGTAGTAGTATAATCTTTTAAAGTTTTCATGACCAGATGACACCAAGACATACATCATCAATCTGAACTAATGTTGAGTTACTGTCAGCTGTACTAGATGTAAACACCTACGCTAAACACACTGTTATTTATATTCATTCTAATTCATCAGTTTAGTACTGAATTGACGGAATGTCACTAAATGTGTGTTCTCTTTCACACATATCACTTGAATTAATATGTTTATGTTATAATCACATTTTGAAAAGGAAGATCAATTAATAGCGGCGCAAACCACTCCGAGTTGTTAATATAGAATGCACTTAAGCTCCGAATTCATTGTTTTTACTCGGTTAAATATGCAATTAGGACACATATTCTCTTAGGTCATGATCGCTGCTCACCTAAAACGATATGAATACAAGCTCATGATTCCACGATTCTATGTCATTTGTTTACTTATACAAATGCCCAATGCATAATCAGCAGACTTTGAACTAAGTGTACAATTCTACCACTAACGATACATACCTTTATACAGAGTAAGAATTATACGGAAAGATGGGAAGCAAAGTGATTCGTCAGTTTTTTCTTGTCCATTCAAAATATGCTACAACAAGTATGGAATTTTTATTGTTTTTGGAGTTACTTAGTCTTATATTTGGTAGTTTTTACGGTGCTAAAACGATCAAATGTATACAAATTTGGACATTTTGTTATTTTGCTCATAATTATTTTAACTAGACTTTGTTCAGCCAATCGCTATCTTCTTCAGAAACCAAGATCTAACAACTCTTTTGGCAACCGTTCCTTTGTCATTTGTGCTCCTAAATTTTGGAACAATCTACAGTCTACTTTGGACTCGTTAAAACTTTTGTTAAAAAACATCGTTTTAATATCGCTTTTTCTGATGACTTGTAGTGTAGAATGTTATTCTTAATATGGCATTTTGTATGTATATTTTCTGTCTTTGCTCTGTTTATCCCTTTCGAAATCATTACATTCCTGACCATCAATAGACATTTTGAACATCAACAGAACACTTTTGTTCTGAAAAATATCACAAGAACAAGCTCATACAAATGTAGGACCCGAGTCCCCCTTTTGCCATCTAATATGAAAGTTGACAAAGGTAGAACAGTTGTACTACCTCGAGAACCGCGCAGACACACACTATAAATAAATCATTTGTGCCGCCAGCAATCGGCAACTTGTACTGATGTCTATTTTAATATCGCCGTATTACATGAAATATGTTCTGTTTCTGTCAAGCATTTCATCTTGCAACGTTTTCGACAAATTGTGTTTAAACAATATAACAACTTGACAGACTGTCGCTTGGTTGTATTAGAAAGAAAGGCAATCAACCGATATGAGGAAAATGTTTGTAACAGATAAATGAAATATAGCGTAACCGGCGCGGCGAGTACGTCGTTTTGTCGGAATATTGTTTAATATTACATTTGACATGAAATAACAATGCACATCATTTGTGCAGACATGGCTCAGTTTTCCATTGAAAAAATATAGATCAATGGTTTTTCTTTGTGTTTCATTCACATCCATTACGTAATTAAGGATTTGATCCGAGCAAATTGCCAGTTGTAACAACATGTGTCAGACCACGGTCATTGCTTATTGTTCAAGGGTATACACGTATTGTTGGTCGATTGATTTTCGTTATTGAAATCAATATATTGTTGAAAAATAACACTTTGATGATTTGCAAAAGTTCATTTTAAAAATCATATACTTTGAAAATGTGTTTAATTTATTGTTGTTAATGAGTTATGTACGTTTTACACAGGTATTGTTGTTTCAGCCCTCTTTACAACATAACTCAAGAGCCACAGGTACAAAAGTATATCTGTGATATTTGAATTCTTCTACACGCTCGCTATGCTCACTATCATTCGCAAGATGCTGTAAACTACCAAATGGCAACAGTTTAAAATAGTTGCTAACCTTAAAAAAGACGTAGTAGTAGTAGAAGAAGAAGCGTCATAAATACGAAGAAAAATAATATAAAGGAGAAGATGAACAGAAGAGCAGAATTGGTTTTAATGTTGAAACTTTCATCAAACTTTGAGTTACATACGTCATGTTTTTTTTCATGTTGCCTATCACGACACAATACATACGAATTTTTACACTTTAATTATTTTGGCTATTTCTAAATTTGCGAGATGATCTTTATCCCCTCCCAGACCCCCCCCCCCATTTTTATAGAGATATTTCCACCTAGAAGAGCAAGCACGTGTAATTTTTCTTTTCAAATATAGAATTCTACCCATTACATTGCTGGTCAAATTACATGGGACACAGGGAAAAAAGATTATAAATTCCATACAGATGTTTGTTGAAACTAGACGTTTAGCCGACACTGCCGCATTGGCATGATAAGATGTATTCTTCTTCACCATTTTCTTCGCAACTTTTCCGAAAGCATACGTAGGCTATTAAAAGATGTTTGCGTTTCCATTTTGCATTTAACACGTTGACTTATGTAATTCCACACCCGCAAAAAGGTAAATAAACATCCAAATATTCAACATAGTACACTGTATACATAAAATACATGTATCAATTTCATCTTAATAAGTAACCACATGCTAGTCACGAAATATATCACTAGATAATATCTTGCTTCCTTGAATAATATATAACGTGAAAGAGGCTCAGTATCTGAAGATATCAGGGAGAATCGGGGTAAAGATATGGTTTCAATGTCAAATCCCAAATACCTACAAATAATTTTGTCATAACAATAAAATTAGTGCGTGGGTGTGTCGGTCGGAATAAATTCGTAAAAAAACCCAAAATATTTTACCAAAAACTTTAAAAACAAAGCACTGAATGATAAGATGAGAGTGGAAAAAGGATAAACTGATCAAAAGTAAAAAGAAAAAACAGGAGGAAAATAAAGCAGAAGAAAACTTTTACGTTTATGCATTCCGTCAAATTAATAGCGTCGTATTGTAGGCTAACTTATCCATTACTATTCTACCAATTCTCATTTACACTACATGTATCATATTGAGAATCTATATCCATTAAGAAACTCTTTTATACGCCTCACAATGCAAAATTGGAGTGATTGTAGTACTATTTTGGTATGTATTTAATCAAAATACAAAATGATAAATCACTTGTAAATGCCATTGAACGGTTAAATCGCGTTTTTTGCTTACAATTAATGTACAGTTCGAGTAGTTTAGATTAGCTGTGTAGACTGATTGATATCTCGATACTGCATTTATTTGCTCAATATAAATCTTGCAACTTCATGATGAATTATCACTTGTTTAATGTTGTTGTCTTTAAATCGGAGGATAATTGATCAGGTTAAATAGTGGTCTTACTGGGGATATATACCGAGCCCATACCTTTCAATTGAAATTTTGATTAACATAATTGTTAGCAGTTTGAATACTCCAAACCCTATTACATTGTTGTCCCCGCCTTAATTATCATCATAATCATCGTCATCGTCTTTGTGATCAGGTCAAGTTTCCTACCTTCCCCGGGCGGGTTCTTCGAAACATTTTGTACGGGGATGTGACACGTAGACATATGGATGCTGACTTTCTCTATAATTAGTCTACATTTTGCTGTTTTTGCAACCCATCAGTATACCAATTTTCACAATAAAGCATAAAATATGTGCCCAAATTGAGGGCTTGGCTTAATTTTTTACCAATAATGCCCACAATGTATTTTGCTAATATGCGCCAAATTATGCGCGTTGGTCTTCACTGAAAACACACCCATCAATAAAGTTGAAGCCCAAAGTACCATAGCTGGCGCGCGAACCACAAGCATCATGGCGCGGGATCCAAGGGCTCGCTATACTTGATTTTTTGGACGGGGGCGCGTGTACCAGCATGCTTATGGTGAATCGTGCACGTACCACATACCCCTTGACCTTTTACTTTGTGGGGTATAAATCTTGAACCCCACAGTGTAGAAGTACGTCAATGGACCACATATGGCACGAAAGGCTCAAAAATAGAGATACCACATAGAGGGTGTAGGTGGGCCCAGTGTGAAAATAAACACACAATTGTTCCAAACAAGGAAAACTTTTGTGTGGTTGCCCCCAGGTCTCCATGGTAAGTATATTAGGACCCCACAAGGGGGTTCATAACCCCACAAGGAGGTTTACACAAGGGGTATCTGGTACTTACACACAGTACCCCATATTCAGGTAAATATAGTCGAAGCGTCAATATTTTCCAACGGAATTCTTTCGATCTGTCCCTGAGTTGAACCAGCTATCAGCATAAACTACCTGTTTGGTGCACAGTCAGGACCAGTATAATGATCCAGATTAGGAATCAGTTATATCATATGACCTTGTTCAGTCCTCCCTAAAGTGAGGCAATTAGTAGGAAATACGTGTCACGCTGTAAACATTTCCAGGCAGATTATGGTTGAATGAGTTACAACCACTTTTTCACCTGAAGTTAAGGGCTGGGGTATGAACGTTTGGACAGTATTTATTGTGGGACATTAGAGCACATCAGACATATCGAATTGCATTCTGAATACGAAGAATGTCATTCTGATATCAAATAATTTTGATTTTTTGAAATTCGCAATGTAATACACATTTTATGGCAAATCATTAAAAATTGATATATTTGATATTTAACAGTACTTGAAGTAAACTTTATATATCTGATGATTTATACTTAAAGTGTATGTAGGTGGGATGAAAAGCCGACGATCAATTGAAAATTTTGACCTTTCGTATCGAAGATATGGAATTTTTTCCCAAAACACCAAAAAAAATTAGGTCTTTTGGGAAAAAATCCATATCTTCAATATGAAAGGTCAAAATTTCCAATTGACCGTCGGCTTTTCCTCCTGCTACATACACTTTAAGAATATGTCATTAGATTTATATAATTTACTTCGAGGACTGTTATATATCAAATTGGAATAACTCAAAACAATAAGTACCAGTAACTTAATATGAACGAGTTACATCAACTTACATGTTGAGTTACAATAACTCAACTAATTGGTTCTTTGAACCTTGTTTATTTTTCTAAGTTCCCTGAACTTGAATTCAGAAGTTGGCATTACTTAAAAAGTTGACGCAACGACTTACATCAACTTTTTAAGTAATGCCAACAAAGTTGATTAGTTGACGGAAGTTTTTGAGCTTTTTCAGCATTTTTTAAGTTCGGATAACTAAAATGAAATTTGTTTTGGCAACTTTAACACTATTTTTGAGTTGTCCAAACTTACTCCTTTTGAATTGCGCCAACAAGCCGAACAAGTCATTTCTATGAGTGATAAAAGTGGTTTTCCAAGTAAAGTGTTTGGATGCTCGGGTTAGATATACACGTTTGTGCTAATGTTTTCTAATCAGAAACGAGTCTCCGAGTATTTTTAATTTTTACTGGGGCCCGATCACTGATGAAGACCTCAGCATCGCTGGATTTAGATGTTTTTGCTGACTTCGAACTTTTGCCATGTTCAAAGACTTTTGTCTGACACGGCGTTTATTTTATAGGCCTAATTGGTCTAACGGCTCGCATCCAAACACTTTACTTGGAAAACCACTTTTATCACCTACTATGCGTGCCGACGTAGCAACCTTGTCTTCTCATTTCTATGAGTGTACGTATATACAAACCACTGCGAGAATTCCTAAGTAATAACTTTAGTAATTTCTTTTTTATAGAATATGTTTTTACACATTTGGCAAAGTACAGCAGATCAGTCAGCCTGATGATGCGTCTTGGATTAGACGTGATACCGTAACTATCAAAAATAGTAAGTTAATTATTCAGATGAACAGGTTTATAATTCATTTTATTATGCAGCCCAAAGCCAAACTTTTTCTTTGGATTTTGAAAGCAATGTCGTCTCATAATAGCGTCTCCTGGGAAGATTAAATTTGTCTTGTGTTCCATGAAACGAGGATGAGTTGTTTTCTTTCCAATGCTACGTTGACTTTGTTTCATCATTATAAGGTGTATAAGCCGGGTATTTTAGCCAGGATCTTACAAGGAGCAAGTTTTTTCTTCATTTTTTCTACCTGTGCGTACACTGAGGTCTATATGTATAGGATGAGTGACCATTAGGTTGGAAGTAATACCTAATATTGAATCCCGCTCGGTGCGTAGATTAATGTCTTGTTTACTGGAAAGAGAGTAATATAACCTTAAGAAAAACATGCTTCTGGCAAGAATGTGTAAATAAAGTGTATTTGGGTCTCGTGACGTTAAGGGCTGGGGTATGAGCGACCTTGAAGTACCGGTATCTGGAGAGGGGAAGCAATGAGTTACCCCAAATCACAGCGGCAGGTAGTGACTGGGCCGCCGAGTGCTAATATATATTTATTTTGGAAGGTTCATGTTTGTTTTAAATTTTGGGGCGTTTTTCCAAAATTTGATATTTTTGGTGATATTTCAAAAATGGGCACATAGTTTGTTATTGTTATTGCAGTTCTTTTCCACATACCTACGTTAACATTCGATTGGGTGATTTACTAATATTATATATTTTATGACTGCAATTTGGCATTTTCAATGCGTTTTACACGTATCATGAAATTAACGCAAATATCTAGTCACGCTGCTTTTAGAATTTTTACCTGATCGTCGGCTTTTGCAGGCAACAGAATGCAGACTGGCTCACGATAGATGTCGTATTCCTCTATGTGGTTCACTCATTGATAAAATGAGTTTGCATTCCTTGTAACAACACATACATTGCCGTCTGGAAACCGGGTCTGGTACTGATTTTGGGACAGCCAATAGACTTCAGCGCCGTATCAAATCTCATAAAAACCACACGACTGACGACTATGTGTTTATGTTTCCCGCACGAAAGCTTGTGTCTACATCTATTACTATACTTCTTTGGAAACGTTGACCTTTGACCATTCTTTGTATAACGCCCTGATATGACCTTGATATGTTCGCTTGATTGGGTACGTTATAGCATCCATTTCATTGTTAGGACTTGGTCAGTATAATACTTGCAGGGATACAATAGTTTAACATGGTGTGTGAGCATGGTGAAAGACTCATTATTGATTAGGTGCGGACATATTAAAGGCACAGGTCCTTTGCGTGTATAGCAGAAAATTATAATAGAATGTGTGAATAGAATGTTTGGAATTTTGCAACTAAAATACCAACTGCATTCTGCATTATGTATTTATTTATTTATTTAGGCCTATGCCTATTTATTTATTTACTGACTTATTTATTTATTTTATTTATTTGGTATATTAGTTAGTAGGCCTAGTTAGTAATATTCCATGATAGGCCTACGTCGGTTTATTATTGATTGTTGATAACTTGACAACTTGATTGATTGATCGATTGATAGTCATTTCACATTATATTCCTAGTTTATAGGCCAATTTGAATAGCATCGTACATTAGATAAATAGACCTATCAGTATTGATTTATTCTATTCAGCAATATCAAGGATTACTATCAAACTTCTCATAGCTGATTGTCAGTTGGCTCAGTGGTAACGCAGTAGGTTTTACAACACCGAGGTCCCGGGTTCGATTCCCACCTCTGCCTATTTTTTGCAAGGCTGAGAAAAAAATGAAATTTCTGGACTGCAAACTTATTTGGCGCGCGATCTGAGCTGGTCCTTTTCTGGTGGCTGTGTCTGTTACAGGCACACTCCCTCTGCATCCAAACCAGGTTCACGCTCATTACACCTCCCTTAATGTGAAGTAAAATTTGGTCAGACGAGGAAAATAAATGGACAAAGTACTTTACTTTAGAATGGCCCCTTTTTAGCAGTATGTTTCATAACGTGTTTCTCACATGTTGATGGAGATGCTGTATTTGTCCTGAACCAATAAGACATCAGATTTACGAATTTCCGAAGTAGATAATTGTTAAATGAAGACTAAAGATACATCCAAAGAAACTGAAAACTAGTGTAAAGAAACAAATGCGAATGAATCTTTCACAAACTTGCTTCAACACCCTAAAAATCGTATATTCTACTACACTTGGTAACACAAGATAAGTTGAGAGCTCGATTAATTATCGGAATTTTTTCCTTTTCTCTTTATGTTACCGTTGGTGGTTAAGACAACAATGTGCACTCTCTTATGATCAGACGACGCCAGACTTACATCATTATTCTGAAATAAATATGGCTCTTAAGTTCAGGTTCTGTCGGCTGTGCTTACTGTTAAATTCTACGCTGAAGATACTGTTATTAATGAGCTTTCTACCAATTCCTGATACAAAATATGTGCTCTCTCTCATCTGTTATTACATATATCACTTGAATTAATATGTTTGTGTTGTAATCACATTTTAAAAAAGGCAGTTCAATTAACAGCGGCGCAAAACACTTCGAGTTGTTGCTATAGTATGTACATAAGTGCCAATACTCAATGAATTCATTGTTTTTATACGGCTAAATATGCAATTAGGCCACATTTACTCTACGGTCATGCTCGCTGTCGCTGCTCACTTATGATAGTGCTCACTGCTCACGATATGAAGATTTGCTTTAAGTGATTCCACAATTCGTCGTCGTCTGTTATTAATGCTCAATGTAAAATCAGCAGACTTTGAGCTGAGGGTACACCATCACGATATATATCTTTATACAGAGCAAGAATCACACGCAAAGAGAGGAAGCAAACCCAGCAAACACAAAACGTTTTTAAAACGTTTTAAACAAGTTATATTTTGGGCCTTTGGTTTTGCTAAAAATGTTTTAATAACATTAAATGTCGGGTTATATAAAGGTCATGAAAACGTTTTAAAACGTTCTGTATGAAAATATTTTTTAAATGTTTTCAAAATGTTATTTTTAAAATATTTTGTCAACACTTAAATAACGATATGTTCGAGTGTATGCAGTAAGTTATCAAGAAATGTTTTTGAATGTTTTAAAGACGGTTTATACCCTTTATATAGCCTTCATATAACCCGACATTTAAGCGTTTTCTGGGAACCTTTTGTAACCTTTTGTGAATGATGTCGAAAACATTTTGATTTTTCATCAAGCATTCTTATGCATTTTCAAAATACATGTGGGCGAAAATCGGGATGACGCTTAAAGTAATTTTGAATTGGAAGTTACAGGCTGATCTTATTTTCCGTTGCTAAAAATGACAAAATATACGCTTAATTTTTATTATTGCTGAAACATATGCTTCTAGGCCATTTGTCCTGGAATTATCATAATAAGAATAATGTAATAAGAATAATCTAATACAACAGGTTTTCACAATGGTTCGCATGGTTGGGATATGACTTAGTGATAAGATTAAGGAAACAATACGTTCTTCAGAATATCTTGCTGCAAATCTTTCACACAGTTACTCGAGTTACTCGAGACTTTTAAGACATTTTTACATTGACATACACGGATAAGCACATAAATGTAATGGTATGTCGGGATTGGTATTTTGTGTAATGAAAAAAAAAGAACTTTTACAATAGTTATCATTTGCTATTAAATTGGATCACGAAGCAGTAAGTAGAATTAATTATCACACTAATCAGTTGATTAAACTTCAGTATTCTGATTATAAATAATTTCTAAAACCCCTAAAGACACAAGGCAAAAAGCACATCTAGATGATCTAGATGACAAAAAGTCTCCTTTTATTTATGAATGAAATAATAAAAATGAACCTACATTCCTTGACTTTGATAAGTGCATGCATGACTGTTCGTATAGGCTTAGAATAAAAAGATTTGCTTTAGGCATTACTTATTTCTTGTACTCTAAATCCGGAATGATTCGCAGGGCATGCAAGCGTGACTTTACTGCCAAAACCTATTGCTGTATGTTCCAAAGACACTATTAAACTTAACTATTGGGTACGTTTTATCACAGCGTTTTATGCATACGTTAATGATGAAATTGAATTGTTGCTAAATAGATGCAGCTCAGGAACTGTTTGCCATGGTTTATGGCATACCATGACAATGTGAGTAATTCAGACTGTGAGTATCCGTCCCACAGCTACGGAATTCAATGGTGAGAAAAGACTCCACTTGATTGAAGCGATTGATAGTTTGTTCAAGTATTCATATGATACATGGCATATAAAAGATGAGCAGCGCTTTTCTTTAATTAAATAGTCTGGTAATTACAAACCTATAGATACCTATGCCAATAAAAATGGGCATCTGGTAAGATGTCCGTCTAAATATTTTGCTATTATGTGTTTTCTAATTATGTAAGAGTTTTTTGATACACGGCTGACGGTCTTCGCTACTTAAAGGCCAAAAAATAAAAAAAGAGAGAGAAATAAAAAAAAGAAAAGGATTATAGGCGCTAGCGACTTAAAAGCAAAAAAATGATAGTCCCATTTGTTTCACAATTTTAAAACCTTTTTCACAATTTCTCCTCCTCCTTCCGCCGCCCTTATTTTTTGTGGTAAATGATACGTCTACCACGTTATAAACCTCAAAATGTCAAAGCTAACTATAAACGTGCGGTCATGAACAGTTTTTACTCCCCTGTGTAGTGTAGCAATATTCTATCGGAAAGCTTGTATGCAAATGCAATATACACCCTTGGTAATACATCTTTACCAGCTTTGACACCTATGAGCTTCTATTGATGGATGAATAAACCTGAAAGGTCTTTCACCTCAATTGCCTCTTTCCACCCAGGTGTACATATAATGATGCTGGACACTGGCGGCTAATGCTAGGAAGGTAAACAAACTCACTCTACTGGAAATGTATGTCAAATCCTTGGGGTAACCTCACAACACATTTACGGAGGAAGGGTCTAGCCTTAACGCATGATCACTCCAGTCTGTAAACATAAGCACATTACCCTTTCCTTATCCGTATAACCGAAATAGAGGCGTTATTTCTCACATCCAATCAAGAATAATTATGGATGGCATGGCAAGAAAATTGTAATAGTTAAAGTTGTGTGGTCCACGGTTGTTTGATGGCATGTAAAGCTGAGTCATTTAAAAGAAAAGTTGAACAATGATGGCGCTATTATCTTAAATCTTGTTGCATCTTTACGAGTGGTAGACATTTGTATAATGGTATTAGAACATTAGAAAAAAGACTTACACATGACAAGGAAATTTTCACAAAACTTTTTATCATGAAATTTAAGGAATAAGTCAATTATTTAGCTAATTTAAAATATATATAAATAGCGCCCTCAATTAGCACACAAATTAACAAAGATTAAATTAAAAAGAAAGCGTAAAAAGATGAATAATTTGATATAGAAATGAAAATCTATGTTCAAAATAGTTAAAAATGTATGCTTATTAGTGTGATAGCTGTTGGTATTATCCAGGTCTAGAATTGAACATTATAATATTTTGTTAGAAATTTGAATAAATGATCACATCAAGCAACCGTGGGTCAGATGTGTTTATATTCTTTTTTTTTATCGTACAATCTGTTTCAAAATTTCAAGTTGTATTTCTCCAGTGGTTTTAATATAAGAAGCAAAAACGTTTATAACGATGCCCCATATGATGGTACATACTTCCGGCAGTGGTAACTATTTGTTACTACGTGCATACCATCTAAAACAAAATATATCTTGGGCATTACATTTAACTGAGGCATATAATCAGCTTTCTTGAATCTCATTTTTGATAAAGTAAAATGGGTAATGAAGCTTTTGATATGGTCACACACTGTGGCCATTCAGAGTCGCATTCGGGCTTGTTCTACCTCGACATTTGTTATTCATGAAAGTTCCTATGTGTTGGTACATTGAATGATTAAAGTTTAAAACACAGTAAGTTATTCCTATCTCGGAATTTTCACATAGCTCTCCATCTTTGACTGTGATTTATATCACCAGGTCGTGACCTTTTAGAATATACTAATGCATGTTGTGCGTAGGGGGTGTCTGAGGGGGTGAGAAACAGAAGTGAGAAATATACTTCCAGGAATCCGCGAGAATGTAATCAAGTCTAAGGTCAAAAAGGTGACGACCTGATGATACTCATCACAGTCTTACTTTCAATGATGAAAGATGAAGAGTTATCTACATAATACGAGGCAAGAATAATCTACTGTGTTACGGGTAAGAAATACCAAGACCAAAAACACCTCTTACCCATGATTACCTTAGAATGCACAAACATAATTGTATACAAGCAATGGATTACAATGAAAATAATGATTTACAATGATTTACAATGTTTTCTTATCGGGTAGTCTTCCTCCTATTCTTCTTGTTGATTGTACTGGTCTGCTGTAGTCAAAGTTCCGGACGACTGATGTATATCCTGTTTCAAACTTGTCTAGTGAATACCCTGTAGTTTTCAAAACGGTACTGCTTTCACCATTCACTCACTATCTTCAGGAAACTGGCATTTGTGGCACTCTGTGTGGTTTATATATTCCAGACTTCTGCAAATTTTGACTGAATAATATATTCCCTTTTTGGTATAGATGCGCACTTTGGCGTACTCCGAATCTCCTTTGTGCAGCTGGATAATCATAATTGATAGGACATTTACTACACAAAAAAAATAGAACTGCCTCGCATGTATCTTTAAACAACGCGCTACAAAGTAAATGATCAACTTGAATTCAGGGAACAACAAATAAAGAAGTCGAGGCAGAACAGAAGTTTGAAACTTTAATCTTTATTTTCATGTGTACAGTTGTAACAAGCCCAGGATCTTGCATCTTCCCTGTCTATACTACTAGCCACTGCAGCTGCAACCGACTGGGGACGGGAGGCGGTGGGTTAAGTGGTTTGGCTCCGGGGACCCTCCCTCTCCGGCTGAATTGCTATCCGCATTTTATGTCACTCTACCAATTCCCAGCTTCCAAACATCTTGTTGCTTCTAGCCAACTAGATTGTTGAAGTTGCTCATATGCAAACATAACATTATAAACATTAAAAAATTGGAAGTTGCACTAATTAAATGCCGTAAACGAGATCTGGCTACGGATCCCACTTAGGCACACTCAATGCTAAGCTTTTTCACATGGCTTTGGTATTATTGTTCGCAATTTGAACAAAGCAATATTCCAAACCAAAATAAGAATATTTAAGGTAAATATAAATGAATGCCTTCAAACAAAGATAGTGTATTTTTTGTCATCTATCTGTTATTGATTTGAACTGGAGGTAATAACAATAGCTTGTTTTGAATAAGTTTTCGTGTTGTTACCTTAGGTCTTCTCTATATAAGTTGAATACAGTAGACAAACCCAAATGTAACGGTGCAATTTTAAATACAACGTGATTCTATGAATGTACATTAGTTTATACATTTTATTCAATGTCATAATTGGTGAATGTCTCCAAACATCACGTAAATTCAATGTATTAATGCATGTTGATATAGGGCAAACCACTTAAAGAGTACCAAGTACAACTTTCGCTTAATTTATATTTCACTCCCTAGTGGCGAGCGATTGCTTTTAACCAACGAGCAAAAGTGTTATATTTAATTCAAGAAGTAACGATGTTACCCATTGATCAACGATTGAATATAAAGTTAGCACGCGACTATAATTTTATTTTACTTCATTAAGGACATTTCGGAAAAAGAACAAAAAAATATCTAAATATTATTTTCTGATATTGATCATCACCCATGCCAAATGAAGCAAATTGTGTGTACGATCCCACCATACATATTAGTGATGTTCTCGTGAATTACATATTTCTTTCCAGGACCTGTGGTTTACCTAAACCTTTTCAATTGTTATTATTCTATGCATGCCCCCCCCACCTTTACTTTCTAATTCATTGAGTATATGACTTCTTACATGTATATGTGTATGTGTATAAGATCTTCTATCATTTTGTTTGACATTTACGTTATCAGAAACAATGCGATTTTATGAATATCTCGGGTTGAATTCTCTGAAGACCCCTTCCGCCCATACAGACTCAAGACACATTATTTTCGTTGTAATTAACGCTCATAGCGCACAAAAACTTTGACACCAGTGTAAATGCGCGAACATTTTGCATTATATTACCAAAAGATCTTGATTGGTTAGTAAAAAGAATGCGCGCGCAGCCAGCAAAAATATTTGAGTCAACAGTCCTTAATCATTTTATAACCCCCACCTATTTTTGGTATAACAATTCTATGACCCCAGTATATTCATGACCCACATTCCGAAGAAAATGACAGCCCCCTTACTATAAAATGATACAGAATAGTTTTTAAGTTGATCTGATGTACAAAACTTTATGGCTATACTTGAATGTTTTTCTCAGAAATCCCCGGCGATATGTTTTAGATTGCCAAATGTAATTGCAATCATTAAATCGTCATGTGACACCAGTGCTATGTGTTCCTTTTATGCTCAAAAGTTAAGGACTGACGCCTCTGAAAATTCAACCATGGTTTACTTGACTATTCGGAAGTACCGATGACCTTTTCTTATATACCCTGGTGATGTAATAATATGTAATTGTATCAAGTATAATAATTAATATTGTATTAGTGTTATCATTTTTCATTTAAATAAAAAACGAAAGCACTCTGTAAATTTTGATATGATAGAAAGAGCCATCAGTACCTAAAACGGCAACGATAGTGTTATAAGACTAAATTGTGTCTAAGTATCACTCAGAATATTTTGTATGAGCGAAAATAAATATTACTCCGCCTCAACAGCTCTCAATAGCCCCTCAAAGGTTGATCGACCACCGTGCCCTACTCGCAGTATTCTGAGGTAAGGTGGTTTAAAGGGGTACTACACCCCTGGCCAATTTTTTGCCTATTTTTGCATTTTTCTCAAAAATTATAGCGCATTGGTGACAAGTAAGATATGTATATTATAGGGGCAAGGACTACAAGTGCTACACTGGAAATTTTATTTCAGCACAGACAACAGTTGTGGAGTTACAGTCAAAAATGAGGAAAACCAATATTTGATCAATAAATCAATAACTACTTGCCTTGAGTTGCTGAATTTTCAGTGCAGTAGTTGTAGTCCTTGCCCCTATAATATACATATCTTATTTGTCACCAATGCGCTATAATTTTTGAGAAAAATGCAAAAATAGGCACAAAATTGGCCAGGGGTGTAGTACCCCCCTTAAGTCAAAACAAAATTTCTCTATGATTAGTGCAAAGGGTGCACCAACGATTAGCTTAAGTCATTTGTCTGCTTATCTGACCGTTTTATATGTTGGGTGGTACAATCTCACTCAGCAAGGCGTGGGTTAATATTTCAAGATGAATAATCAAATGTGGGTAAAATACCGGGGTAAAATAAAGTAAAGTTTAAAACAAACATTACAGGCCGAGTTCTAAATTTTTGTCACATCAATATAGTAGGCCAATCTCCACGATCAACAAACCAATGGCGTATGGGAAATATCTTGTCTACCAATCACGCCTTCTTCTTTAGTCAACATTATCCTCTTCTATAGCCTGCTGAGGTATCCAACTGAATTAATTCGATCATAAAGTGGAAATAACTAGTATATATACAATATTTCCAAAACAGAAGCACCTTTACACAAAATAATCTTCAGATAGATTCACCTTGACCCATTAACCAATAATCGTGTCATCTAATGACGCACAATCTTTGGGTCAAGTCCGGGGTCAAGTACGTTGGAAGTAATCTAAATGTACTTCAACGTGTAAGTACGCATATCTCTACTTGATTTATGACTTGTAACTTATTACGAGGAAAAGGTAGCATGATCAACGGGAAATAAATATAATAAATACGAATTTCTACCAGGTTAGCCGTCACAAACAATAAAGGAGGCAAAAAAGTGATCCTGCCTGGGAATCGAACCCAGAACCTCAGGTTTACGAGACATGCACCTTAACCAATTGGCCATGAGAGCTTCATGACCCTGATTTTGGTCGATGTTGGGCCGGTCGGTGGAGGGCAAGAAAAACATTTATTTTTTGGCCTTATTGGATTGAGAAAAAGGTCGATAAGCTTTGCTTTTTAATGTCTGTTATAACCTTTCCAGTTTCTTCTGATATGGCTATAGTATCGTATTTTCAAGCTCAAAACAGCAATATCACCAAACAAAGTCGTCGATGTAAAAGGGCAATGAATCAACTTGAGACGAAGTTCTTAAAAGGCGATATAGATCAACCACATTTAACACCTCGATCAGACACAAATGTTTCTCTGATGCCGTGGTTTTTGGTATAGCTTCATAAAATATTAATTACTGGCGCCTGTTTTAAGAACTGAACCAGTTTTTCGTTCTAGTCTTGTATTAAACATTAACATGGTTTTAGAGGTGTTACATTAAAGGACAATAGTATATCAATAAATTGTACATATTATTTAAACCATGTAAACCAGCCTTGAATCTTAAAATGCATATCAATTTGTAAGCGCTCTTTTAAAATAGCAAAGTCATGGTTGCTAGGCGCCAATCATTAGGCTGTGAATGTGGTCCAGGAAGCAGTTCCATATCAGTGCATTTTGCTGTTGTGTCAGTTGGTCAACTGATTGGTTACTGACATGTGTTTAGAGTAGAGTATTGAGGCAATCCTGTGTGTAATGTTGATTAATTTTGACGGACAGGGTTTTAAGATATGACTTTGTGAAAAATTATTTTGCTTGATCGCATCATATATATCTTTAATAAAAGTAGCATACAGGGTGTCATTGAAAGAACTCAATCGTCGGAAACTTATTTTTTGGGTTATTTTAACTCCACAACTAAATATAACTAAATAACTGATGTGGTTAAGAAAAAACATTAGCTATCATATAAGAATTTTACGAAACTTCCTCATTTTCAAACCTTTCCACGGTTTCAAATATCAATCGATGATCTGCATTCGTTGTGCTAATCACTGCTAATCATCAACGCATGAGGCGTCTTCTGTCAATGATAGATATTTGACTCCGTGGAACGGATTGAAAATGAGGTACATGTAGTTTCGTAAAATTCGTTTATTTCAAAAATGGAAGGGTCGATTGTCAAAATAAATTTAAAAAGTATGTGATAGCTGATATATTCCTCAACCACTCCGGTTATTTAGTTATGTTTGGTTATGCGTTAAAATACCCAACCGAAACAGTTCTTTCAGCAACACAAGGTGTGTGTGTTAAAAACATATTTGTTGATGGCAAAGTTTTACCCTACAAAAGCACAAAATAAAGCGTCCTTATGACTACAGTCGATGTATGGGAATACTTTCCTAATGCGTTTGGGATATACTTTACAAGTTGCATTCGGGATATTTTGTTACCTAGACAATAATAGCTTTGAAAGAAACTTGTTAAAATATATACTGTATATTAACTGATGCAAGTCTGGAGCACAAAGTGTTCACTTTGTGGTTTCTTATAAACTGAACATCGGTGTTATTGATATGAGATATAATATTACATAACAAGATGATATGTTTGTTTCAACATATTTGATCTGCTCCCACAAAATGAGCGTTAAGTCGCAAATGGGTAGTTTCGAGACTGCTAAATTAGTTTATGTTCTTTGTTTGACGCGCACCTGTACAAACATAATGTACTTGGTGAATGACTTAGAGTACATATTGTGCCCCATTAACAAAGACATACGAGGGCCGGTCAAAAAGTTCGTAGAACTCGGTATGTTACTTTGTCGCACGGTATTAAATTTGGTCTCATTTGAAAGCGTGTTCCTTCAAAACATGACTGCAAAGATATTATATTTTTGCATCACTGTATATGGGCAGGACACTCTTCAGAGGAAGCCTACCTCCATGAATTCACAGGTACTACCAGAAGTGAATACAGGGTCATCATGGAAATTTCTCCAGACGGTGGTGAAAACTCAAATAAACTTTAACAATGTAAAGTTGTTGTAAATGGTAATGAAGTCCTTGGTATTCAACAGCAACGAAATGGTTCTTAGAGTTCAAGAATGGAATAAGCGTCCTTGAAGATCATCCAAGGTCCAAAAGACTTGCTAACGTCACCACTAATGATATACGCGCTGGTACAGTGGCATTGATAATGAATAAAGAGCCAAATAAGAAAGATGAGATAGCCACAAAATATGACAACTCTGATGAATGTGTTTTCAATATTAATCCATTAACATTTGGGTATCCCAAGGTGTATTCTAGATGGGGTCCCGGAATCTTCATGTACAAAATTGATACCAGTTAACATATTCAGGTCCACCATGATGCAGTCATGTCTACAGTAGAATTCATCTCGACCTTTGCAGGACTTAACCCCATTAAAAGCTATTAAACCAAGATAACACTCATTGAAACAGCTCAACTGATTAAATCGGATCTTCTCTGGCTGTGCACATGTGACTGTTTTCATGTGCGATATCGCAATAAAGTTTGCGTATTATAGCTTCAGTTGGGTAACCGATTATAAAGGAAACGAAAGGAAACAATGGTATGTGTACTTTTGTTCACGAAATGAGACAATGGCGTGCTTTTTGTAAACCAGCATTCTTGAAAATAAGCAACATAATGATTGACCAAACACGGTTTGGAAATAATTTCTTCATATTTTTGGTGTTATCTGTCGTTTACATATCCTTCCTAAAACACAAAAGTACGACCCTCTCCAAACACCTAAATTAGCTAAAAATTTAGGACATGTTACAAAACTATATTGTCTAGAATTTTAGAAGAGTACTTTTAATATTGGCCGGTTATTTTTCACACAGCGACGTTAACTAGGCAATGTACTATTACCTATAACATTAACTAAAACACCAAAGTACGAATATTTCCAAACATCTAAATTAGCTAAAAATTTAGGACATGTTAAAAAACTATATTTTCTAGAACTTTAGAAGAGTACTTTTAATATTGGCCGGTTATTTTTCACACAGCGACGTTAACTAGTCATATCCCCATACTATTAACGTAGGGCTATTTGTAGAGGTCACGCGTCAATGGGAAAGAGCACTGTGTATTGTGTATAGGAAAACGGACAGTAACTGCAGTATGCACCTTTTATACACTTAGAATGAGGAACAAGGCAAGTTTAATCTATATGTGGCTAAAGGTGATAAGGCATACATTAATCACTGTAATTATGAGTGAATTTAGTGGAAGCACCTGGATCTCACACCCCTAAGAAGATCATCACTCGGTCGCCGTAGTGCAAGGTCTTCATCGCTGTTTCTGAGATCCAGGGATAGTCTTGATGACAGATCATTTGTCAAATGAAAGTACAATTATAGGCATATATCATACAATTTTTTAGCAAAATTGAGGCAAGCCATCGTGTGAAGAAGGTTGATGGTAGGAATGTGGCTGTTCTCGGATAGTGTCCTGTACGCTATTCTTAGTTTGTCAAGCTGCCATTCACGACAGAGGGGTCAGTTAATTAAACTAACCATATTGTGGTTCAGGCATGGCCTTCAGTTAGTGAAACCTATTTTAGAATTTTAAGTCCTACCTTCATAATACCAGGTTTGCTGGTGATCAATGCTGGTGAGCCTTCACTGAAGAGTGGCTCAAGGAGCTATCGGAAGACTTCCATTTTGTTGACATAGAAGGTTTCAAGAAAAATTGCGACGGGTACATTAAGGTATGTATTGAGCATGCTCAAGGGAGAGATAGAAAGAAATTGGCTAGTACTCTTTCAAGTACCTTGTTCTACGAACTTATTGACCGCCCTCGTACTACTATGTACAGGTGCGCATCAAATAGCGAACATCAATTCAGCAGCTAGGGGTCTCGAAACTACCGACTTACAACTTTGCACTTATTTCGTGGCCGCAGGTTACATTTTGTACCTTCACATTGGATTTGGAAACCTTGAGGGTAAAACAATGAATAATATGTGTCACCACTTGCACGAGTTATATAATATTGCAAGAGCTGAAGGCAATAAAAGAAATGCAATCATATTCTTGTATCATTAGATTTGTTAGCAATTTGATAAAGCAGAATTGATATGGCAAAACATCTCTTTAACCTATGTCCCTATAGTACCTTTAGACCTGTAGAAACAAATCCTTACTAAAATTACTAGATGTGAGTTTTACAATTGCTGCATAAAATATATGACCAATCGAGTAATTCTCATATAATATGACATCACCGTCTGATACTCAGGTATCAACAATGAGCGTTGTGTGTTACAAAAATCCCCAAAACTCAAAACAAGTTATTCGGTTTTTATTACTGCGCGCGTCAAATAAGTCCCAATTCTTCACAGCGTATGAGCTGCACCAACCTGTACGTCATTCTATATTAATTCACAATGTTTATAAGTCTTATGTTTTTGCCAATTATAAAGCTGAATTTATACTCCATCGCTGAATGACGTGCGACTGGTATTTACCAATGAAGCAGTGTTGTAGGTCTCGAGAACGGCCTCGGTCTTGAGACCGATCACGAACCAACTGAGCCTGGTCTTGGTCTCAGAGCTGCTGGTCTCGGTTTTGATCTCGGTCTCGAAGTCGTGGTCCGAGACCGACTCGAGACATGCAAATTGCACCATTCTGAGTGAACATCTGCAGCCTCAATTCTACTGTTCCAATCCGTTCTGGTTATATATGCTACAGCTCTGATTAAAGGCTATCCTCTACACAGAATTAAAAATCTAGTAAGTCGGTCTTTGGCATTTCATGCGTAAATCCAACATATCTGTGACATTTATATTGATTCTGTGTAGAAATCAATTAAAATTACTACTTATATTACACCATTGTTACGCATTACATGGGCAAAGAAAAATGTCGGAGCAAAAATGCTCATATGCATAGGTGGTGTTAAATCAATATGCTTCGTGTCATGAAGATCGATGTAGTAATAATGCACATGTCAAAAAATGTTGAAATTTATAGCTATTGGTGATTTATGTATCACATGCTTGCGCACTTTGTTCCTTGCAAAAAGGAACCTATTCATTACCCATCAAAAAGCAAACTATAGCTTGAAAGTGGTTTCAACCTATAGTGCTTTAATGGCGTATATCAAGCCCAATGATTGATCAGCAAACACCAATGTCAATGTCTTAAGTGCGATCAATCAAATTTGCTCTTACGAGTTCCCTCGTCCTGATTACCGATTCTATAAAATTCTGCACTCGGTAACTTTGAATTCAGATTGATTCGGATTTATGTGATGTGTCATTTCTAATGTCCTGTGTTCGCTATGGTGATGTGAAGAGCCTCTCCGTATCGAATAATATCGTCGGGTTCTTGGTTGTTGGTCAGTGTTGGTTGCTTGAAACATGAAAGGTTTATATACAAAAACGATTCTCATATGAATCATCATGCAGTTTCCACCTCGATACACCTGAGCACACATTTTCATTCAAGAGCTCTCGAGCAAACAGTGAACAGTCCGCACAGTCTTTGATTACACTACATACACGGGTGAGTTCATAGCAATGTAAGAGCTGTGGATCTTCTAGCTGAAAATGGACCTCCATGATTGGTGTTTGTCGAAACCTCAAGTGTTCCCTTCATCCAATCAGAATTTTTTAAATATCAAACGAAAGCTAACACTTCCCACTAAAACACTTTTCGTCACTATATGTCAACAGATAACGCAATTCAATGTTATAGCAAGGCGAATGTGGAAAATCTTTTGAAAACCACATCCAAGCACATTTTTTGACCAAAAAGTAGGTTTTAAAAGTCAAAACCTTTATAAGTGTTCCTTACAATATTTTTCAAATTTTATGTCATTAAATGAAAAGCACACTTATATTGTTCATATACTAGTGTCACTTGAATGAGCAATGGCCAATTCTCTTTAAATTGCAAATCTTGTGCAAAGAGTTACTATTTTCGCCTGTTTTGTCATACGGTTGTAAATTCAATGAACTATGACTTTGCTAAAGAGCGGTTACAAATTGATATGTAGGGTGCCAGAAAAGACTAAAGTGAGAGTAAAAAATCAGATGTAAAAGTAGATAATCAGTGTTGTAGTGGGTTCCAGTTTGGCTCTTGATAAACATGGCACACTGGGTCATCTGACGTTTTGTCAGTAGATCTGGTTAAGTTAACTGTGGTCTTGTTGCGGGCCAAATGTAGAGCTGTGAATCCTGAAGATAGAATGTATAATTATAAACATGATGGGCAGCTTTATACATAAACGCTGGGTTGCTTTTCATTAGAGTCAGGTAGCTTTACTCAGGTAAGAAAGAGCTTAACATAACGACCAATTATAGTAGTTATTAACGCTTTGATGAAAACACCTGGTAAAAAGTAAAAATAGAGAGAAAATATGCTGACTCCTTAAATTCCTTGACCCTATTTTTCCATTCGATAACAGTGGTTAAGGGTGGATTGCCCGGCTTGGAAATCTTGTTGACATTCTCCAAAATGCAAA